>NC_056737.1:1900441724-1900521724 GCF_019279795.1 Protopterus annectens
ATATAACTGTAGCTATTAGAAATGTGCAGCATATGTATTGTTATTCGAAGGTGTTAATATTACTTTCTTTACCCTACCCTATAACCACATATAACCCATTCCACGTGAAAATGGTATGTGCAATCACAATTAACACCCCTGGACGTTTGTCCTGTTGGGTCATATATATTTGCATGTCCGTTGATGCATCTGCCCTGTTCATACATCCACACCTGATGGCCTGTTGCCATCAATTAACCCTGCATGCTGTTGGACTGTGTATTTCTGTTCAAATTATGCATGTGTTATGCACGCTGTTCAATGGTGTGAATATCTGGGTGTTTGGTTAATGGGAATACTAATGCATGCTGTTACAACTAATTGTGAATGGTATTATATGTCACTAACCCAAACTGTCATGACATAATGCAAAACATAGGATGACAGGGAAGGCCGGTTCCAGCGGACCCACCTCTCCCACCACAGCTGGCGAGTGCACCTGGCACTAGTGCCGAGTCCGGACCCTCCTCCGGTGGCCCTGTGCCACCTGCGGGTGGAAGCACTGCAGGGGATGGGGCTCGCCCCCCCTCTGCAAGTGTGGCCAGAGGAGAACCACCACTCACCCTCCGTCGCGTACAGACTTTGGTGCGTAGGGAGATTCGGGACTCTATTCTCGAACCCCTACGCCAGCTCGAGGCATGGGTGGCGCAACTAATGGGCATGCCTGTTGCCCGGCCTACACAGCCCCCAGCACAGCCCCGTCCTGGGCAGTGAAGGAACAGTGGCAACTGCCTATGAGTGGGGATATCAGTTCCACTGTTGCCATCTGTGGGCTCATGGGCTCTGGATATCCAAACCTCCATCCCCGTCAATTGTGTAACCCCCCCCCACACGTGTCATACACCGCCCCTGTATGCGTCTTGTTTGTCTTGTCTGTTTACCTACCCAACCTACCTCCCCAGCTGTATCGACTTCCTTCACCTGACATACCACTCTCACCTGAAAAAAAAAAAGGGGGGGGGCACTCTGTACCCACAAAAAATTACGCCCCATACATAGCTGCCCATTCCGCACACATGTCTGCTGGACATGGAACCTATCAATTACAATTGGCTGTACAACAAGTATTATTGTTGTCCTGACACTTCTCTCAGGGGTGGAAGGTTTCAAATGTCACACCAAATTACATACATATGCACAGCTGTTGCTGATGAAGAAATGGGCAGCTATGGGCCTTACCTACATCCCTTCTGCACATGCCAAGCTTGTTTCCCTACTGTCTTACCCTCTTTATGACCCCTTTTTCACCACTTTCCTGTCTCCCCATTTTCTTTTCTTTCAAAGAAAATAGCACGGGTGTGCGCCAGAATAAGCACCATTAAGCGGTTGTAAGCGGGTGTGCGCGGGTGTGCACGGAGCAAACCGCCAGTGCGCATGCGTGAGCTCCACGCAAACGAGCACTAACCCAGTTACAACTGCTTAAAAGTGCCTTAGTCACTTTGATTGACAGGTCCTGTACTCAGTTCAAAAGCAAAATAAAATCCCACTGTCAGTCCCAAACCCAGGACCTCGGAAACACTAGTCTGTACGACCTACCACTAAGCCATGACTCTTACACAAAAACATTGTGCTAAAATAAATATAACATGTAATAGTAGGGATGAATGTAAAGGGAATATAGGATGTGTAGTACACAAAGCATGTCATTTAAAATTACTGTCAAAACTACTGGATTTCCATAATAGAAGTGTGTGAACAGAAACAGCCATGCTAGTTGGTAGCTTGTAGATAATAAGGTCAGTTAAAGTACATATATAAATGTATGTATATGTGCATATATATATATATATGAATATATATCTATATATAGTTGTAGGAGTCAATGTACATACACACTTGCTACAGGGAACATGAGAGAGGAATGGAGAAATGTGAATATACAACACAGCCTGAATCATGAGAGAGATACTAACCTTTACACTCACAGAACACTGTCCACAGCATACCAGCATGGTCCCCACCCTCACAATCTGAAAGGGCAACGCCTATCCCACATACCCTTTTATAGCACTGACCTGAAATCACAGTGAGAACTGCAATCAGTACACAACTGGCTGCATGCAATTAGCAAATGCTGGCTTACAATTGGTGCAGAGGCCATCACATGGACCTATGCAGATACCTACAAAAGCATCCAGTGCTAACACTCCCCACATGCAATACATTCATTGCATTGTCTGTAAGCAGACAGAGGGAGAGAGAGAGAGAGAGAGAGAGAGAGAGCAAAAAAAAAAAAAAAATTATACACTGTGACTCTGTCGCCCGAAGCTGTCAGCACTGACAGTAGCAGCAGCAAGCAGAAGCTGTGGTAATGCAACCAGCTGTGACAAACACAGGTAATGCAAAGTAGCAGGTTAATAGTGTGCATACTGTGAACCCTCCAAATGTGTCATAGGTCTGTATCCATAGGTATGTCCATGTAATATGTTGTGTGTACGTAGTTCCACCAAAAGGGGATGACCATACATTACATGTCAATCAGTCTTAGGCCATGATCCTAGCAGCAGTTGTCTGTGCGTTGGCCCCGCAATGGCTGTAGTGACTGCTTTGAAAGGTCAGCCAGGTTCAAAAGTCAGGATCAGCCCATCCCAAAGGCACACAGGCTGGGAACAAGTGTCTGCAGGTACCCGATATCACTGCATATGCATCCCATACTGCATAATTCCATAGCTTAGCAGACCAGGCCCATTATGCATATGATGAGGTAATTCCCAGGGTCAGTCGAGGTGCCCCCTTAGTGGTGGGGGACCACTGTTGCTGTATGCCACTGTCCAGGTACATATCCTGTAGTACGGCCAAGATAAATTATCAGTGTTGTATGCGGTTGTATGTCCTCTCGGAGTGTCGGTAGCACACATCCAGGGATACCATGAGGTCACAGTGATGCTGTGTGTTCTTCTCTGCTGAGGGCGGCCCTCACCTGGACATGTGAGATGATAGGAAGGTTACATCCAGCTGTGATAAATATTTCAACTGGTGGGGGAGAAGGAGGGGGGATACATTCACCAAACATGTCTGCAAGATTGTTGCCAATATCCGTGTTTGGTGAATGTTAAGTAGGTGTGTATTAACACAGAGCATATCTGAGGCATGTGGTCCATATGTGTAACATAACTGAAGAAGGCCTTGTGGTCATCCATAGTGTTTGTGTCCATTTCCCTCCCAGAGTAGGCCGTGGCCGTTGTTATGATGGACCGTAGCATAGTACCAGTGCTGACCACAGATGCCTTCCCTTAATGTGAATGTGCTCTGTCCTGCAGTAGCCTCCTGCTATTGTTATACAATCTGCCTCTGTCTGGGGTCCACCGGACAGGATGCCTAACCTTTGTGCATAGGGTCTGGGTTAGAAATGTGTGTGCAAGTTCCATGCAATCTGTGGCATGTCCGTGGTAAGCATTTGCAAAGGGGTCAGCAGTGTGGCTTGTGGCTTCCACTGGCCCAGTGTGCTGCATGGATACCATCTCAGTCCCAGCAAGTGAATAACTGTCTAATCACATACATATCAAAGTAGTCTACTGTGCTGGTGGTGGTGGTGGGATATATATATCCAGGCCAAGTAACTTCTGTCCACATCACAGTAGTGGACGGTGTCCCACATACAGTACCTTGGGATGAACCCCCAGAGTGAGGTTGTGCATTGCACCTGTCAGTGTGTGCTGACCGATGAAGCATGCTACTATGTTGTGTGGAATGTGGCAGGTATTGTTGCACAGGTGTTGGCTGAGCACTGATATCTGGCCATGTACCTGTGTATCCACCACGACACACACACATGCAACATATGGGAGTAGTAGTATATCACTACACATGAGTATCATGTATTGTATGTGTGCCATATATTGCTGACATGGTCTGCTGATATCCTGTTTGTGTTCTCTTCCAGGGAGATGGCGTGACAGCGTAACCCCGCCTACTCTGTGGCAGAAGATGAGGAGATCCACCAGAGCCTGGTGCAGGAGTATGACATCCTGTTTTCCCGCACCAGTCAGAATCAGCAGGAGAGGGCCGCACTGTGGCAAGACCTTGTCCGTAGGGTAAATGATATTGGCACGCATAACAGGACATATGAGCAGGTACGACATCACTGCAGTGATTTAATCCGAAGTGTCCGGCAGCGTGCATCAGATATCCACAGGCAACAGGTCGCCACAGGAGGTGGGGTGGCCACACATCCCCCCCTCACCAGACTGGAGGGGCTACTCCTAAGTGTTGTGGCTCCAGCCCCGGAACACCAACAGCAGTACACCTGCATTATGATGGAGACTGCTTCCACACAGCAGCACGACATGGAGCGTGCAGGTAATATGCCATATGTACACTTGACTGTTCTGTTCACTGTATCATATGCAATATCAATGGCACAGTTGTGCCCACTGACATTAATCTCATCATTTCTGCAGGTCCCTCCAGGGTTACAGCAAGGCAGGCCATCCATGCTGGTGAGTGTGTTTAACATAACCTATAATAGTCCTGATAATGCTAGTAACAGTAGTGTAACTCAGTAGTGCTCTGTGTGTATACTGCGGGGTGTGCATGTGTGCATGTGTGCAGGTGTGCCTGTGCCCATGTGTGCATGTGTGCATGTGTGCAGGTGTGTCTGTGTCCACGTGTGCATCTGTGCATGTGTGCCTGTGTCCACGTGTGCATGTGTGCATGTGTGCATGTGTGCCTGTGTCCATGTGTGCATGTGTGCATGTGTGCATGTGTGCATGTGTACATGTGACCACGTGTGCATGTGGGCAGGTGTGCATGTGCCCATGTGTGCATGTGACCACGTGTGCATGTGTGCATGTGTCCATGTGTGCATGTGTCCACGTGTGCATGTGTGCATGTGTGCATGTGTCCACATGTGCATGTGTCCACGTGTGCATGTCTGCATGTGTGCCTGTGTCCATGTGTGCATGTGTGCCTGTGTCCATGTGTGCATGTGTGCATGTGTCCATGTGTGCATGTGTGTATAAGTGCATCACTGGTAACAATGTCTGGAGACTGTAAACTGTGTTTCCTGTCTTCCTCCCACAGGTTCTGGGGCTGCTCTGGTGACCTGCATCAGGGAATCTGAATCCTGTGCCATGGCTACTGGTAATGATGATATTTGTGTAATGGTACAGGAAGGTGTGTCAGGGTCTGCCATTGGTCAGCCAATTGACAGTACACAGCTGTCATCCCCATCATTGCACACAGTCATCCTGCCTGTACATCCTTTGTCACCATTGTCCCTAGGTGATGGACAGGATACAGCAGGCATAGACCAGGGTAATGTGGTACCTGTGGCACATGCGTCCCCATACAGCAGCCATGGGCAGGGTCCTCCGATGGTACCACACAGACAGTTGATCATGGGTTCTCGTGGGAGCATCCGTGGGCGTACTGCCTCTGGCCGACGTGCCCAAAGAGGTCTGTCAACCTCAGCTATGTTTCGGACTGTCATGTAGGCACAGTCACGTATGGAAAGGTACACCAGACAGGGTCTGTGGGAGCTGAGAGCATGTCGCACAGCCATGACAGACAGTATGCGTGACATTGCAGATGCTATCCGTAACTTCACCGATGTCATAGACAGACGTTGTGGGGACATATTACAGCAGTTCCACAACCAGATGTCCATGAGCCAGGGCAATGGTGGGCGTTTGCGGCATCAACGTGGCCGTAAGCCGGTAGCAGCAGCAGCTGGCAGTCAGAGTGGATGACAACAGGCTCGCGCATGCCCCCATAGTGCCAGCAGCAGCCCCAGCAATGCTGGGTCTGTGCTGTCATTGGAACTCCCCAGGAGACCACGTGCACGTGGCTCTGGACAGTCCCAACAGGGACTTGTGTCCAGTCAACACACTCCCGCTTCTGATGACAGTATCCAGTCTGGCTCTGTACTGGATACGGTCCATAGCACCCCTGCCAGGCATAGGTACTGTGTCCGTGCACACAGACACTGATCTGTATGGCCTGCCAGGTGCAGTCTGTGGCTGTCCACAAACCCCTGTATATGGCAGCCATGAGGTGGAACTGTGTGCATGCATACACACATGCGAAATGTTAACACCTAGGGCAACCACATACACGCACACACTGCACCAACACTGCCCCACCCTGTACTGCTGCCCCTCACCAACACACATACACATACATGTCAATTGGTGGTATCAGTGGCTGACTCAGGCATACCTAATCCACACCCTGTGCATATGATGACACTGTGCCACCTCCTGCAATCTCCAACATAATTGCGGGAACAGGTAAACATGTTGCTGATGCACAGGGTGACTACATAGAAGTGTATTAGTAGTATCATGTTGGTAACAGTACAGTGTGCTGCTATGACTGTGTGTTTATCCCAGCATGCCTGCTGCAATAACTGTATGAATGTCCTGAATTGTTATCTGCACCCATAGTACATACCAACGTATAACAGCTGCACATAATTGCATGCCGGTGGTAAGGTTGTCAACAGATAGCCGCATACATGGGTAGCACAGGGGGAAAGCTAGCGCAAGTACTGATATGCAATGGTGGACATGTACAGTAATGGTGTCAAGTTGCCCACAACGACTATGCCATGTGGATGTTGGCATGTAGATATGTGTGCAGTACCAATGTAATCCAAATCACAAATAAGTATGACATAATATCAGTTCTACCATGGGCATCTGCGCTGCGTATTCCTGGGTACATGTTGATAGTGCCTACATATTTGCATTGTTACTTACTGTTATTGTTACCCCTTCTTTGTTGTATAATGCACTACCTCCAGCCCTGTTTACTGTAGCTTTGTTTGCATGCATGTTCGCTTGGGGTTCCCTGGAACACTGCTTACACCTGCAATGCAGAGTTACAGTGCTTCTCAGGACTTCTGGTGACATCTGCATAGCGTACGATACGTATGTCAACTTTACACATGACAGAACGTCACTGTCTGTCCTGTACGCATGTACGTTGCCTGTGACACATTGCACACGTCTTACCTGGCATTTACCCACGTGTGCAGTCATATATGTCAGTGCTTTGAAACAGTAGCGGTACACCCACACATACACACCTTCAGTATGTTGTTCCCCATTGGCCCTATGGGTTGGTACTCACCATGGCAATCACACTACTAGGGTAGCATGTGCAAAGGTAACCTGTGAATCGCCTCTATGGTCCAGTTGTGGTTTATGTGAGTCATGTGTCAATGTCACAGCTGCCACATGTATGCAGTCAGCCATCACCCTTGGCCAGGAACATACAACACATGTGTGGGATGCCACCACACAGCTAATCTGGGGACTGGTCTCTCTGAACCCAGTAATGCCATACCCTGTCAGGTGGCATGTCATATATACTACATCCTGGACAAACGTCAACCCCAATCCCTGCTGCTACTATTGATAATACCCTGAAGATGTTCCTGATAGTTTTGACCAGTTCTTTACTGAGACATTTCAGGCCCTAGCTAGCCATCTACCTCCTAGCTCCCCTGGTCCTGAAAGTAGCACCCCTAGAAAACTACTTGCGTTCAGCTGCCAACCAGTTGCCACTTCACTTCTCCGTACCTTGATTGAAACAGTGAAACCCACTACACTTTCTGCCAATCAACTCCCTGCCGAGTACCTATCAAAACCAGATGATGCTATTGCTTACAGCGTCTCAAAGGTAATCAAAGGAACCATGGTAGAATCTAACTTTCCCACCATCTGGAAAATGTCATATGTAATCCCACTTCACAAAGGAGGCAACTCTACTGAATTCTCCAATTATAGGCCAATAGCTATACTCTCTCCACTTGCAAAGATTATGGAAACTTTCATCATAGACAATTCATGCACCACCTAATCCAAAATCGCATTATGGCAGACACTCAGCATGGCTTACGTCCTCATCACAGCACTACTTCAGGCCTCTTAGCCTTTACTAACACCATAAACCATACTTGCAACACTAATTATATATCCTCAGCCCTCTTTTTGGATCTTCCCAAGGCATACGATATGGTTGATCACCAACTTGTACTCCACACCCTGCAAACACTGTCTAGATACTGGAGCCTTCCAATGGTTTCAATCCTACCTGCATGGTCGACAGCAGGCTGGCCTCTGGCAGAACAAACTCTCTAATCTTCTACCTAACACCCTCAGAGTACCACAAGGCTCTATACTAGGGCCCTTGCTGTTCTCCATCTTCATTAACGACCTTTATACTGTCATCCCAAAAGTCAGCTGTATCCAATATGCTGAAGACTCTACTCTGATCTGCTCAGCCACATCTCCAGTAGAGTTATGGTCAGCTACCCAGACCACCTTTAATACAATAGAAAACTGGCTTTCTGAACATCGTCTGATCCTAAATCCCAAATAAACTAAACTGCTGTTATTTCACCAACACGTAGGTCTACCACTTTCACCGTTACCATAACATCAACTGATGGCACAATAATCTCCCCTGACCCATCGCCGAAACTATTAGGTGTCATCATAGACAATAATCTCAAATGTGACCTACATGTTAACCAGATTAGCAAAGCCATCAATAGAAAACTAGGGTCACTTTACAGAATTAAAGCCTTCCTAGCCCCTCCAGCTAAAGGTGCCATAGCTCGCTCACACCTTGTTTCAACCCTTCTGTATGCATCCCCTCTACTCTCGAATATGAACAGGACTGTCCTTAACAAACACTCAATTTGCTACAACCAAATTGCCAGGTTTGCCACTGGGCTGCCTTTTAGGACACATCACTGCATCAATCTAAATTAGCTTGGTTGGCTTGCAATACCCAGCCTAATACAGTATAACCAACTGATTATGGCCTATAAAATCCTCTATAATCCAGACAATACTCCTGCACTTCAAATATTATCACCCCCTATAACAATCCTAGACTGCTTCGATCCTCTAACAAATTACTACTTCAGACTAGCAGGTTTAATAACACAGCCGGTGATTCTCTCTTTGCAAACCCTGTAAGTAGATCCTGGAACTCACTTCCAGCTGATATTACCCTACTGTCCACCTTAGGTCAATTTAACAGTAGACTCAAACAACATTTGTCACTTAACTGGCTATGTCAATGTATCAAGCCTGGCTAACTCGAATGTGTAAAATCTGTGAACCACTTTACTGTGTAATTTTAATTTAATCCTGACTTGTGCTCAGGACTAACATTAACCTGTGGAACATGTTTGACTTGCTTACTTATGTAATCTCTGTAAATAATCTGTTTGTAATATGTAATGCTAGTATTATGTAATGCTGTATCTGCTACCCTCGTAGCTTGTCTCCACGGGCCTCCCCTTGAAATGGACATGCATCCAGTCGGACTATCCCAGTCAACAAATGTAGGATAAATAAATAAATAAATAAAATATATTACAGTGACTACAATACAAGTCAGACATTGACACACACTGACAGCATGCTGAACACACTGGGGCATACGTGGGGACTCAGAATAGCAGCCTGCCTGGGCATCACACACCTCCGCAGCTGGCACACAGGCATATGTTCCGTCGGAACAGAGCACATGCCACACATGGCATGCACATCCCCTGTGCCACACACTCACAGCCTGTAGGGCTACACAACACACCTGCTACAGACGTGTCAGGTACCTGTCTTGTGTGCTGCACTGGGGTCCCGCTCAACAGGCTGTATCTGGTGAAGGTCACAGTGATATGCCTCAGGGGCACTATGGTCAACCACAGCACACATGCATACAGGTCAGTCAGAGGCATGGACAGATATGACTCACTCATTGACCATGCCAGTATGGCTGCCTGAGACATACCTCCCTGGACTACATGATAGGGAACATAGAATGGATCTCTCAGCATGTGGCACAGGCCAGTATGAGCCTGATGTTGGTTGCCAACATACCCTCACCAGGTATTCTACCACTATATGTGGGAAGGGTGTTGTATGTCTACATTATGCTCAGTCTCCACTGTCATTCATAGGGTATCCACTGGCTGTCAACATGTGCTTACATGCTAGGGAAGCCACAATGATGTGCAAGGGTCATCTTGCATGTGACACTAATGGCAAAGCTCCTTGGTACACACATACTGCCTTATGCTGCAGGACATGGTTTACATAGCAACCTCCGTGGGTATCACACAGGTTAGGACACTAACAGTGCTGCTACACAACAACAGCAGTGTACACCGGAAGATGCATGCACCAGACACTGCCCTCAGCACGGTGAACTGCAATGTCTGTGCAGTACCAGATTCATGATTCATGGCTCACAGGTGTTACCCATCACTGACAGGTTATGCCCCATACCATGCCTGTCGTCCCCTGCACATGTAACACACATGGATAGGGGGGTGGTATCCCAAGGTAACACAGATACACACACCTCCAGGTTGTTGGCACAGCACAAACCATCAGGGCCTA
Source organism: Protopterus annectens (assembly GCF_019279795.1). Classification (NCBI taxonomy): domain Eukaryota; kingdom Metazoa; phylum Chordata; order Ceratodontiformes; family Protopteridae; genus Protopterus; species Protopterus annectens. The sequence goes on from NC_056737.1 coordinate 1,900,452,128, forward strand.
CTCATGTGCAGCTAACAGTGTGTCAGACTGCCATCTGGTTCATAGCCTGGCACACACAACCCTCCCATACACAGGAAGACCACCTACCCTCCATAACAACACTGGCAATATGACAGTCTCAAGAACTGTGTTTATATGGCCGGACTACATCCAGCCAAACATTGTGTGTGAGCATTACTGTAGCTACAACATACTAGTCGAAGGGTTCACAGCATGTGGTCACCGAATTGCAGTGGAATGACATGTTACCACTACCACAACAGGTGGGAACATGCAGCACCTGTACATCGACTACATGTACACTATATGGCCCAGACCAGATGTGTATCCCCTGCTGTAGGTCTTTCACCATAGACACCCACACTGTATAGAGACATACCACGTGTGGACCCTGCACAGTAAGACACAGTCATATTGGTATACATTGCAAATACCATTTATCCACTCGAGGCATGTGTCAGACATGGTAACTACTGCAGGTCACAGGTATTTATGTGTATGTGTCACACACATACATCATGTGTGCAATGCCATTGCTGGTTCAGGCAATGGCATGCATTGTTATGTACAAACACCCACACAAGGTCATACTGTGTGACACAACCACACGTGACAGTTGTGGGTTACCAAAACATACCTATCTGTACTCTGACAATGGTAATAGACACAGTAGCAGAGCACACTATTGGCATTACATGCCAACAAGCCCTGTTTGGCTGTGCTGATAGTGTGGTGACATCCCCTGTGTTTACTGAGGGAGTATGCATCATCTGGTGTATTGTAGTATTTGCCAAAAGGATCTGTTCGCTCACACTTGCATTTACACACACCCTACTACCCCCACACACACACGCACACTTGCAGGATTCATTTCCCTACCTAACTAAGTCATGACACGTGAGAGAAACGCATTAGCAAAGCGCACTATTCGTTTACTAGATAGTTCCTCTTCTCTGGCTATACTTATAGGGTGCTGACAACATCAGTATTTTGAAAGGGTAATGTGCATCAGGTAGTGTGATCTCCTGATTGCCAAAACTAACATGTTTTTCATACGGAAATGCGCACACACAAACTCCCCACATCCAAACGCACACACATGCCATTTACAGGTTTCAAACTCCTACCTAACTACATTACGATACTCGGGAGAGATGCATTAGCAGAGTGCGCTATTCACATTACTGGGAGGCTTCCCTTCTCCTGCTGTACTTATAGGGTGCTGACATCATCTGTGTTTAGAAAGGGGAGTGTGCATCCTGTAGTGTGTTCTCCCAGTTGCCAAAAGGGACATTTCCCTCACACAAATTTGCACACACACAGTAATCCCCCTCATCAAAACACACACACACTTGCCATTTGCAGGATTCAAACCACTACCTAACTATGTTATGACACTCGAAACGGACGCATTAGCAGAGTGCGCTATTCGCATTACTGGGAGGCTTCCCTTCTCCTGCTGTACTTATAGGGTGCTGACATCATCTGTGTTTAGAAAGGGGAGTGTGCATCCTGTAGTGTGTTCTCCCAGTTGCCAAAAGGGACATTTTTCTCACACAAATTTGCACACACACAGTAACCCCCCCTCCTCCAAACACACACACTTGCAAGATTCAAACCACTACCTAACTATGTTATGAAACTTAAGGGAGACGCATTAGCAGAGCACACTATCCGAATTACTGAGCATCTGTTCTGCACCTGTAGTATTTCTAGGGTGCTGACATCTTTATTTCTACAGAGGTATGTAGATGTAGTACTACCTGTCAGGTGGGGGATAGCATATATATGCATTTGCAGCCACCTACGTCAGGGTCAGATATGCACATCACACTGGCACGTTATGTTCTATACCATGCTTTGGGACCACAGGACCTGTAACACACAACACAACCAGTCCAGATCACCACACCCACATCCAGGACACACACTTAGCTTCCCTGGGAACAGTGGCAGGATATGCAGGTATTCACATACACCATTCCAGTTGTTAACATCAGGTACAGGCATATTGTGTGCGAGAACTATTCAGGCCTCTACCACTTTACCCTACAGCCACTACAATTCGTGGGTCCATGTGCTATGGCAGAACCACACACCACAGCCACATGGGTGAATACATATTGCACCTGTCCATCTGCAACGTGGGTACTCACTGTTCCACACCAGAGAGAGACCACCATTGTTGATATCTGACCATACCCACCTTTCCCTGGACATCCATATCTCATCTCCACCCCCAGGCAAGGTTGTCACTGCACACAAACTGTGTTTAGCACAAGCAGACTCTACACTTGTGTAGACTGGGGTGGATGACTTCAGAGGACCCATGCTGGAGGACTATACTGGCCACTCAGCATAATCCTTGACAATTGCATCCTATGAGCATGTGTACAGTTTGCATTGGTCATGCTATCCCACAAATACCCATGACTGCTCCACAACAAGACACCTGTCAGCTGTACACCGGCCATATATGCGCCGTTCAACAGACAGAGTGACCTAATACATTGCAGAGCTGTAGCCCACAGAGGGAGGACATCTGTGCACAGTTCCAGCATGGCACTTCATTCACACATACTCATTACAACACAGTGTTGACAGTGGAATCGTCCAGAGAATGCAGATAGGGCTCCCCTCAGTCTGTTATTGATAGACACCTACTGTCAGAGATCCTCAGCAACCCTCTCACAGCACACACCGACAACATGGCTGTGGCTTAGCACATTCAATCCCTGAGACCTACACTGTGCCCCTGCTTGACAGAGGCACAGCTCACTAGCCTCACATGTTGCCTTCTGTGACCTACTTTACAGTGGCATGGCAGCCTACTATCCTGGGGATGCAGATGCCAAGCACACTCTGGCTGAGCTGTCATTCCCTGGGGCAAGAAGCCTAGTATTGACCTCTACACCCATATGTTCAATTGTCGGATGCACAATATTTGTTGTGCTGTTCTACTGTTTGCAGGTCTTTATTGCCATAGCATTCCCTGTTCCTATGACCAACTTGTGTATCTGAGCCAGATGTTTGCATATGACGGCGATCCACTATATCACTTATGTCTCTGTGGTCATTTACTGTGTGCACTGGGCTGATTGCTGTGTTGTGGTTGGTTCCTGGACTGACACGTACAAATACCAGATATGTGTGGCCAACTGCTACACGGAGATATGGCCTAAGTGTGTGAGCATGCCCAGTTCAGCCTTTCCATGGCATGTTGTCTGACATATGCCTCATTTATCAAAGTGTGCGAGCATGCCCAGTGTGAGCTTTCCATATGTTGCACTCTGAAGTCCACCACATATTTGGGTGTGTGTGACCTTTGACATTATCGCACGTTTATGATTGTGTGTTGGGTGTCATGTTGTGTACTAACTGGCCAACTGCTTCGTGTCTACCACAACAGGGATTATACTGTGCCTGCAGGAATTGCATGGGATACTTTGCAGACAGTTCTCAACATACTTTCATAATGACCTACACTGTAGTACCGTATAGTGTACTGGTTCGGTACTTTCACTGTGGTGGACAGTATCCTGGGCTTTAGTCCTATCACTGTTTGACATCTTCATAGTGAGCACAACAGACTGTGTAGGGGCCAGTTGTGCACATATGATCATGTTGCAATATGTTCAGATATGGACTACCTACACCAGGCTCGTCCAACATTGCTAGTGTATTCCACAACATGGGTGGACATTGGAAAACACTAGCGATGTTCCGTAGGCCATTTCTGATGGTAGTCACAGGGTGTGTTTGTCCTTCGACACACATTGTAACTGGAGTTTGCCATTACATATGTCATGGTTGGTATACTGTGCCTCTGTCTACCTCTGACATAACAGTGATACCCAGGGTAGCCTACCATCTCCCATACACTCATCAGGATGCCTCTTGAGGGGTGTTGATATGTGGCACTCTGGCTGACCTGTACCAGGAGTTTACTGAAGTGTGGGGGTGCCTTCTGTGTTATGGATCATTCTGTACAGCTTGTCCTATGTATGTCAGTGCTGGGGTTCAGGTCTCTCATGTGCATAGCTCACTGCCATTCAGATTGTACAAGGTGCAACATGTTCAATCATTCCAGGTTGGACATGGCTTCATACATCAGGCACAGCTTTCCTGTAGCTGGGAAGGATGGCGGTGTGTGGGGCTGCAGTTTGTTTACTCAGGCAACACATGGCATCTGTTCATGCTCTTTGCTACCCCTGGTGGGGTACTGTTGTGGACTTTACAGTTGATGGAGGTGTTTGCTGCGGTATATCCCACAGGGGCTATTGTAGTCAGTTGTGATGCTGATGGAGGATGGCTGCAGAGCCAGAGTGAGTTCCCCTTATCTACATCTGCCAGCCTTCATGTTTGGGTGGGTATATGGTACATGTTTCTGTGAACACTACAGCCACATGTTTGTCCAGTGCAGGATATTTATCACCTTTTGTACCCAGGTCTCACATTACATTTTAGGTACCTCATGGGGTAACACCTGTGTGGTAATTTGTGGGCACTTACTGTATATCCATGGTGGTTGTCTATACACAGTTCTGCAATTAGCTTGCTGACATGGCTATGGCTACAGTTGTCTGTTCGTAGGTGGCCCTTTTGTGGGTTGCTTGTGTCAGCTGGGGGTCGGATATGGTGGGCTGTTTGTACTCCTCTGTATACATGCTCAGTCACAGTCCTTCCATGTTGGCCTATACCTATGGGACATGTATACAGAACGGGGGTGGGGGGGCAGGACCAGGCCTTGTGGGATGCCACTCATATCCGCTTTGTAGTCTGACATGGATGCGGCATGTCTGACCATGTCAGTTCTGTACTTGGTCTGCTTTGCAACCCCTCTACTGACATAGGGGTGTATATTTAAGCTGGTGAACATATCCATACTGAACACGTACGGTATTGTCTAGAAGCATGTGCACGGTCCAGCTACGCTGTGTGGACCACATAGCCCTCATCAATGACCTTAATGACTGCTTCAAATGGGTCAGACATGTTTAGGGGCGGTTCTGCAGTTACAACAGCCACAGTGTGTAGGGTCCAGTATCAGTAGGTCCACATTAGCCTTCTGTCTGCGGTACATACTGATCCTTTCCATAGCTGTGCAGAACAAGCTTGTCAGGATCCTGGGGTAGTAGTTTGGAGTATCCATTCAGGCAACACCTTTGTTGTGATGGACCACTGTTGTTGTACACTGCTCTTTGGGTACATATCCTGTGGTAAGGCTGACATTGGCCAGTAGTGTGATTTTGCATTCCATTACTCTTGGGTTCCATGTTGGCCTCAGCACAGGACACCATCACATACCTTTGCTGCTGTGTGTTCTGCTTTGCAGATGATGGCTGTTACCTCAGCATCTGCAATGTCAGGGGACCATCTGCTGGGATAGGTATTTTGCACTCGGGGGGGGTGTTTGCACTGCACCTGACAGGTTGTATGTTAGCAATATGTGTGTGTGTTTGGTATGCTGTTTGTAATATCTGTGTGATTCAGAGCATATCTGTGGATGCCCAACATGGTTCCTACCATCAGTTGGGTAAGCCTTGTGATTATTCTTAGTGTCCTGTACGTTTTGTATCTTCATAGGTTCATGGGTTCATAGTAGGCTAGACACCCTAGGCCATTAGTAAGCCTAGCTAGAGTGTGTGTGTCTTTCGCCACACCTTGCTATGTTCAATTATGGCCATTTATGAGGTTCTTCACTGTGCCTCTGTCTGGTCGTGACACAGTGGGGACCCCAGTATACATGTACGGTCATCCATCCACTTGGCAATATTCCTGTTGAGGGGTGTCAGTGAGGGGCTCTGCCTACCATTGACTGGGTGTGGGAAGCCTATGGGTTATGTATCTGTCCCTCCAGCACATCTTATTTCATTATGTGTTGAGGTTGACATCTGTGACTCTCACAGCTCCAATGGCTTTGATTTCCTGTGGTGTAGCATGTCCATTACTCCTGTGTTGGACATGGCCTTGTACAACAGACATACAAAGCCTCTGTGTAGGCAGTGTGTGACTGCAGTCAGCTGGGGTGTCTACAGCCAGGCAGCATATGACATATATTTCACACCCTTTATCCTGTTGGTGGGGTAACTATGAGGTCTTCCGAACTGCTGCAGGTGTCACGTACGGTACATCCCATATGAGTCATTGTACTAGATTATGGGTCTGATAAGGGAACAGTACAGTGGCACAGTGACCTCTGTTGCTGTTGATGTGAATCCTTTCATGATACGGTGTCCAGTATCAACAGTCTTCATAGCCACATTGGCATTGTGGCTGTCACATGACAGATTAATGTTGACCTGTGTCCCTAGGTCCCTGATGACTCCTTGCATACATAATGGTTTGACACCTATGTGGTACTTTGTGTACCTTGTCTGGTATTTGGTGGGACATTCATACTGTCCAGTGTCTTCGGATGTCTGGGTGGGGTTCTTGTATGTGAGAGTGTGGTCTGTCGCATGCTACAGACTGTACAGCAGTTTTGACTACGGTTATGTGCACATGGGTGGTGTCCGCTGCTTTGTGCATTGTCAGTTACCTGGCTATATGGGTGTCTGTGCTGCATATGGATACTCCACCTCCTTTGATGTCTTGATGGTGCAGGTGTTGGGGCCATAACACATGATATGTGGTATAACCTAGTAGTGCTGGTGTGCTATCACTAGGCCTGCAGCAGGCTTCTGTCACTGGACAGGCATCAATGTTCTCCATAATGGGAAGTGCCTCAGGGGCATGCATATTGCAGTTTACACATCTGGCATTGGTCAGCATTACCCTTATGTTTCCTACCAGTTATGTTTTCTAGGGTGGTGGGTAGTCTTTTTGGCCTTGCCTACATACGGCTCTATGGAGGCAGCAAAGGCCTTATCTAGTATCCAGACGCACATGGGTAACAGCTGACAGCCATCCGTGTAACAGCAGCATGGCTTGTCATGCTTGACATCTCAAGCAGACACAAATTACACCCTCTTGGACTGACAGCTGTAACTGTGCCAGCTGTTAAACATGAGCATTCTGTGTTTGTACTGTGGCATCATTCTTGGTAAGGGTTGGATGCTGCACACAGCCAGTGTCATCCCGCCCTGGGGTACATACTCGGAGGGACCATCCATGTCTCATTTGATGTTGACCAGGGAGGTACATCTCAGGTAATTCACACCAGCATGGACATTGAGTGCATCATATTTCTGCTTGCTTTGGGGTGACCTGCGTACTTGTGTTAAGTGGCATTTTGTGGCAGCCTACAAGCAGCTTACTCTACCCTTTCCCTTGTTCAGTTTGGTGAGTGGGACAGCTGTGTGTCTGCCTATACAGACACCTATTACGACTGTATCAGGCATGTTGTTTCTCCTTCGGGCCTGTGACTATTTGGCACACCAGCTTTGCGTACTATTCCTTGCATGTGCTATGTTTGAAGGTTGTGGTTGCTTGTGATCTACTTTGGAGGCTTCTGTTGGTGTGGTGTGTTTGTAATTAAGGCCTCCGGGAATATTTGTCTGTGTTTATGTGTTTGGTTTACAGTTGTGGTAGGTCTATTTGGGACTGGGTTTGTGGTGTATGTGGTTACCTTCTCCTTCTGACTAGTGTTGACAGCACTGAGTTGTTGGAGCTCAACCTCTGGTTTGGATACATGGATGCATCTATCACATATGTTTGTATTTATTGGGGGGTGTTGTGGTTGTCTGTGTACTTGGTACTGGTGTCACATTGCCTCTGGATTCACAGATTCTACTTGTTGTGGCTGGACTTAGTGGATTGTATGTGTGGACATATGTTATTGCCATACTACTGGTCAGTGATTACTTCCCTTTTTATGTTTGCTCTATCATGTGGTAGCTTCCTCATTCTCTTGCATGGTTTGGTAATGGCTGGAGTCCAGCATGCCAGATGCCTGTGTGTATGGCATTGTGTGTTGTTGTTATTTGTGATTGCATACTCCAAGCATTCCTGGCTGTGTTCATGGAATGCCTGTATAACATGTTCTGTGGTGTGTCCCATATTCTGCACTTGCACAGGGCTTTTGTGGATTCAACATTGGTTTTGAGGGCTGCAACCTATGCTTTACACATGTTTTTCACTGTGGTATTCTGGCCAGGGACTGGGGTCAGGATGTGTATATCCAGTGTGATTACTCTATGGTCTGGTCTTACCAGTGAGGGGTACACTTCTCATCTTGCCATCCAGTACACATGTTGCTGATTATCACATCCAGTATTCTTACCCCTCTTGTGGGAGTGGTACATTGTTCCTGGGCATTTTGGTTTATGGAATCTGGGTAATTTTCTCCTACTGTGTTGGTGCTAGTACAATGCTACCGGTGTATGTCTGGGTATTTTCAGTCAAGCAATATAATGTGGTTTGGGGGGCTTGATATATTCATGTATTCCGACATAGGCCAGGTGCTGTTCCTGGTATTAGGACAGTGGTCTGCAGCAGGCTATGTACTGCGTGGCAGTTTTAGCCATTGGTATTTGACCATGGCTATTCCATGCTGCTTCTTGTTGTGGTACCAACATGGGGGTGTGGTTATCCTTGCCATTTCTTGCTAGTCACCCTCCTTTTGTAGCTTGTTCCATGTTTTGCGGCTGTACAGCACAGTATGAGGTGTGACCTGGTAGTGTTAGGGTGCTGATGTGAGCCTTGCCCAGTTCTCTATTACAGGACTGGTATCTACATTCTCCTTACTGTGTGCGTTTACACTGCACACATCTTGCTGTTTATATATCTGTCATTGGGTAGTATTACATCTAGGTTCCTATCCCTTGTAGAACCTATGAAAGTGGGTTTGTGTTTTGAGACTTACCTATTCAGGGCATGCTGTGGGTACTGACAGCCTTTGCCGGTATCCATGGGGCATGGCATGATAGGTGCACGCCACCCCTAGCAGGTGGTGCATCATGTCAAACTCCGCATATCTTCCCAGCCTGAAACACATTGGCTCCCCTTCGACTGACTGCATTACTTCAGCCAATTATTGTACTTGATCTACTTGTCTTCATAGTGTGGCATCATGCTTGGTGAGGGTGTGATGTTAGGCAGGGTCTTCATGTTTGCATATACTAGATGGTGTTACATTGCTTAACACATGGCAATCATGCCTCAGGTGGTGCTGCAGGGCTGCCTCTGTCAGATGCACATACTACACTCCCTGTACATGTTTGAGAGCAGGTTGTGTCATGTTAGGCATCCCTGTTACTATATGAGTGAGTCAGAGAGGGGTATCATTCCCAGGGTTCCTACTGAGCCAGTGTATGTGCTATGCGTTGCCTCTTTGCCAAGGCCAGGGCATACTGGGCACGCCTCCTTCTGCCTACTGGGGCAGGCTCAGGTTGTTCCTCCTCCGAGTCACGCTCTGCCTGTGGTGGCCTTGGCAATGGTGGGTGGCTGTTTGGCCCGGCTCTATGCTGGTCCTGCTGCAGCTGTTTTCGCAAGATCATATTATGTAGCATAGCACATACCATGACAATTTGGGTACATGTAGTTGGTGTGTACTGCAAGGCTCCGCCAGATGTGTCCAGACACCGGAACCATGGCTTGAGCAGCCCAAACACACGCTCTCTTACATTACGTGTTTGTGCGTGTGCCTCATTATGGCGTTCCTGTTCAGGTGTGTGTGCGTTTCTGATGGGTGTCATCAGCCACGGCTCCAGTGCATAACCTGCATCCCCCACTAGGTGTCCGTGTGGGATGTCCCCATTGGCAAATGTCTGGTACAGCTGCGTCAAATGCCAGATGTGGGAATCGTGATAACTCCCGGGGCAGCCAGCACACACATTCATTATTATGCCCTGGGCATCACACACGATCTGGCAGTTGATGGAGGGGAAGCCCTTGTGGTTAATGTAGGCCCTACCCCGCTCACCGGCTGGTGCTTTGATGCGTATGTGCGTGCAGTCTATTGCACCCAGTACCTCAGGGTATTCCACTATTTGCTGGAAGAGATGCATATTGCTGGCCAATACCTCACGGGCATTGGGGAAATATACATGATCACCGACATGTGCTGACATGGCATCCAGGAACTGGTGTAGTACCCTGGAGGCTGATGCCTGTGATATCCCCATCATATCGCCAGTTGGTCTCTGGAAGGTGCCTGTTGCTAGTATTCTTAGGCCAACACATACCTTGGTTTCCACTGGGATGGGTTCCCCTCTGTTGGTTCTGTGTGTGAGGCGTGGCCTGCACAGCTCAACAATTTGCTGCAGGAGCTCTCTGTCCACTCTATAGCACTCTATTATCTCCAGCTCATGTAACCCGTGGTAGGTGACCCTGGGCCTGTAGACTCTTCTCTGTCTCCTCACTGTGGGTTGTCTGGCACCATCTGCATTGTCACCACCCTCAGCAAGTCGCCTATGTCTCATTATGACAGCTATGGCAGCCCCTAACATTTCTGCTCTGAGTGAAGCTTTTTCAGTTTTCACTTCTATTAGCTTACTCCTGTCTTGCAGTGTCTCTTAATGGAAACATCCTGCACTACTGTTTGCAGAGTTTTAAGTGCTGGGCTGGGCTACTATTCTGCCTGTGTAATTGCCTGCTTCTAATTGTTTTCACCTGCTAGCTTCAGCAGTTATCCCTGCTAGCTTCCTATTAATTCTGTTGCTTCCTTTTTCCTCTCTGTTTCCTCAGGGGGGAGCAATGTGCATACTATCTGAAACATGCTCACAGTGGCTTACACATGCGCACACGTGCTTACACGGTTCAGAATCTACTTATTCGGGTTTAAACGCGCATACACCCGCGCAAACACTGTTACACGTCTGCCAACAGCCTCCAACATACTCAGCCTGCCTTACACGCACGCACACCTGCGCAAACAGTGTTAAACATCTCCCAACACGCTCCCACATGCTCAGACTGCCTTACACGCGTGCACACTGTCCTACTCGCGCTTCATGGCATGCACACGTGCACATGCACGGCCAGCAAGAAACTTTGCTGTAGGTACCAGTGTACACCTTCCATTTCTTGAATTTCCATGACTTATCTAGTGGCACACCTCTTTCCATGATCTGTGCCTGTCATCTGTCATGTTACACTGGCCACCAATGAACTGCATTTCTTTCTACCATTCCCCCCTGTGATGTCACCTATTTCCTACTCTATTCCTCCCCCTTTTGTATCTCTTACACTACTCAGACTGTGCTCATTTGCTATGTGACTGAGATTCAGTATCCGAACCCTCATTTACATGAGATTGCCTACTAATGCTTAGTTACATGTCTTAGACTGAGCTTCCCCCCTTAGCAACCACTACACGGTGGCCATGTTGGTTTTGGTCTGTTGGTCCCTGCATTGTCATTCCATGTATTGCATGAAACCCACATTTGTGGGTTTATAACCTTCTTTTTTATGGTTTTATACAGAGCAGCCCGTTTGCACGGGGCTGCGCTGGGTTTAAACATCGGCGATCGCCGAAAAAAAAAAATATGATTTTATCATTTTGCCATCGGGTTGTATTGCCAATGGCCACATATTTGGCCATTGGTATGCTGCCTGAGTCATATGCAACCTTTTTTTGGAGCTGACATCGCTCCGTTGTGGAATTTGCAGAAATGTACTCAGTTGTCAACTGAGTACATTTCTGCAGCTAAAACGTCTCCTACACGGACTGGTTTCTGCTTCGTGGATCGCTAATATACCTCATTTGCATACCTTTTGGATGCAAGTGAGGTATTTAGCATGTCCACGCCCAGTCCGTGTAAGAGACGTTTTAGCTGGTCTCTTACACGGAGCTTAGGGCTGTTCCTGGATCGCGAGGCTTGCATGGAGTGTTGCACGTCTCTTACACTCCATGCAAGCCTTCGTGAATCCTGCCCTAGGTGTGCCTACACATTCATGAGGCCAGCTTAGCTCAGTGCTGGTCAGTGCAGCTTGTCCACAGCTACCCAAGGTCTATTTATATGAATCTGTTGATATACATACTCATATACTACTGTGAGTCACAGAGAAAAGCAGAGCTCAGCTTAATACGCATACAAAAAAGTAAGGAAGCCTGATTTTATGTGAATAACTTTAATTTTGCCATATTTAGTTTTAATCATTCGGGCGAAGTTGGAAGTGTTTTGTGAAAGCTCATAGTTTCTCAAGATGAAAATAGCAATATAATTATAAATTATTGACAAACAGTACGTATTCAGTTTATTCAGCAGCTATTACCAGGGAAAATGTGTTTTTCACTGATGTGACTGTTAGATGTGGTTGATTCATACTAATGCTAATAACGAGTGTCATGTATAAATGGTATCATCTGAAATGTGTGGGAAAGGACTACCTGTTGCAATGTGAAAGTACATGTTAGCTAAATTTATTTTTTGCATCTGTAGATAATGCCATACAGGATATTAGTAGATAATTTTAAGTCAAAGTAAAGTCAAACTAAACTTTTTTGTTACTTCGATTCACACAATTGCAAACCTAGTGAAATTACATTTCTTCTGACTCAAAGTGCATACAATATTACATAGACTACATTTGACATGACCATAATACACATAATTCTATAGACACAGATGACAAACAACAATAATAAATACTTGCATTATTGCACTGATTTAACAGATTGTCACTCATTACTAGGTTATTAGCTTATTTTCACTGAAAAAAAATTGCACTTAAGCGATTGATTTAAGGCCTATATTTATATTGCACAGTAAGACAGTTCAGTTTGATTACTACTGATTTTGCTGTTTGGGTTTGGGTAAAACCTTGTTACATATTGCACTATAGAGACTTTTCAGTATTGTTGGAATACTGCCTTAATGTCAAGTGTGAAGGGTACTGTCCCTAGAGTTCAGTAACCTGATGGCTAGTTGAAAAAAGTTGTTTCTGAATCTTGTGGTTTTGCAGCGTATCCATCAAAAGTGTTTTCCTGATGTTAAATGTGAGAACAACTTGTAAGCAGGATGAGTGCTATCTCTGGTTATGTTCCTTGCCCTGCTGATACATCTAAACATGTGCAGGTCATGTATGGACGGGAGGGAGTTCCTGATAATCCTCTCAGCTGCTTTCACTACCCTCTGGAGTGACTGGTGCTTGGAAGCAGAGCAGCTTCCATACCATACTGTAAAGCTGTTTGTCAGTATACTTTCAATGGTGCCCCTGTAGAAGGTTGTGAGGGCCACTGATGGTAGTTTTGCTTGCCTCAACCTTCGCAGGTACTCAGTTGTATAATTGGATTTCAGTCTTGGTGTTTAGCAGATATATTGTGTCAGCTGCCACACCTTGAGGGGTATGGCAATTTGAACACTACATTCAGATGTAATAGGCTATCTTAGAAGCAGGTATTACGATCAGTATGACTATAAGTAGTTGCTATTTCTACTATTTACATCTTTACTCTGGCGTGAATGTGTATTAGACACTGTCATTTAGGTGTAACACGCTATCTTAGAGCCAAGTATTACGATCAGTATGACTATAAGTAGCTGTTACCTTCACCATTTATAGCTCTATTCTGGCATTAATGTGCAGTAGACATAGATATATTTTATTTGCTAATACTCCGCCTAATGGATATTGGTCCCTATCTCTAGTAGATGAACTGCAATCTTAGAGGTGAGGTAGCTGGGACAATATGAGCATGCATTGATTATGGATATACTCCTTTAACTTGTACAGTACCAACATGCTATTATTGATAGGTTTACAGTTATACAACTGGACTCTAGTTCCGTCTATTAGTAGACACATTGTGTCCCTTGCTACACTCCGAGGGATGCAGTAGTTTGAACAATATCTATTGAAGGATAACACACTATCCGAGAGTCAGGCAATGCATTTATGATGACTATAAAATTGGATTTTATAACTGCATTGTGGACCTGGATTCATTCAACTCTTATAGCTTTATTTTAGAGACTGCTGCTGCTAAGGCTTGAACACCTGTTTTTAGTTACATAGGAGTCAACATAAACTCTGTTTACTAAGATAAACAACTTAGCTTTTATTTGATTTTTAAACATAAAGTTTGGGTTGATGAGATGTGTTTTTATGATATTGGGTATTGCTGGGTTGCTAAGTGAATATCTGATGTATATGGAAGTTCTGTGCTTAAATTGTGAAAAAGGTGAACTATGACTTTAAACCATTTAACGTGTATAGCTGATGTCATTCATCATGCTTGCATACGCATGGCTAGTTTAACATTGAATGGATTAGTGTTTGGAATAACCAAGGGGTTTGTGAGTATTTAAATGCATTGTATTGTCTTTTTTAGTTTATGTTAATGGTCTGAAGAAGCCGCATTAGTGGTGAAAGCACTAACCTGACAATAAAATGCTTTTATATTTTATTGAATGGTACTTGGATTTGTGTTTCGCTTTACCGTTGCTTTTATCTGCTCTGTCATTTGTGCATTACAACGGTATTGGTTTAACTACTGTGTATTACTTTACTTAGTTTCTAAAAACATGCTCAATACATCTATTTAAATACCATTCAGTTATTTCAAATCATCCAATCACAATGCTAGAACCATTAAAAATAGTTAAAAATAATTAATTAACCTTGGCATTAAGCATCTCATATACATTTACTGTAAAAACATTAAAAAAAATTCTAAAAACGTACATTTTACACAAATCTTAAACTGAGTATAAAAACACAAACAGAAACCAAACACTAATATAACAAGGAGAGGATGGGAAGGGGAAAAAAGGGGGGAGGGGGATAAAGAAAAATCTATAGCTCTAACCTACTTATTTAATGGTCTATCTATCAAAAATGGTTTCAATTAACTTCTATAATTTAAGCTGAAACATTTATCGGCCTGAAGCCTAATTATTTTTAATGGTTCTAGCATTGTGATTGGATGATTTGAAATAACTTGATGGTATTTAAATAGATGAATTGAGCATGTTTTTTAGAAAGTCTGAAGAAACATCGAACCTGATGTGAAAGTGCTTATTTTATATTAAATGCTTTTAGCCGTGTTTGTGCCTTCCTTTATTTGCTTTTTGATTTCCATTTTGCATTGTGTTTTACTATATTCTGTGAGCATGGCAGAAGGGTTTCCCAGACCCACACCGCTTCTATTTGATAACAATATTGCAGAAAATTGGAGAGTATCTGAACAGAAATATATTTTCATACAGGCTGCTTTTTCTGACAAAGATACATGTACAAAGGCATTTATTGTGCTTAATTTGGCTGGTTCAGAAGTAATTGAAGGAGAGCATTCATTTGTGTATGCACCTGCTGTCTTTGCAGGTGAGGTAGAAGACCGCCATATAGTGGTACCAGTTGAAACAAGGGAAGACCTAGAGTGGTTAAAATGTAAATTTAAAGAAATGTGTAACCCCCAAATTAATACTACAATGGAAAGGCACTTATTTTATACAAGTGCAAGCCTGCTGAAACTTTTGCAGCATGTATAACTAACTTGAGAAACAAGGTTAAAATGTGCAGATTCGGTGATTTGAGCGATGAATTGATAAAGGAAAGGCTTGTGTATGGTATTAATAATGACACAGTGAGAAAAATGTTGCTTCAAGACAGTGATTTAACATTAAATAAGGTCATTGAGACTTGAGCTTACAGAAAAGTACACAAGTATGCTTACAAATAAGAATAGCTGCTTAAGGCACAGTGACAAAGCTCATGTTGATAGTATGCAGCGTGTGATTAAAAGAAACAGGCCCAAGCACATGGAAGCTATTGAAGGTCCTGTAACAGTCCCTGAGAAATCTCAAGTCTTTCCAGCAAATTCCAGAGCATGCTCAGTGAAGCATAAGGGTGAGTCAGCAAAATCAAAAGGATTCATGGTTACCTCCACTTCTAATACCAACTATAAACCAACAAAGTTAGCTGCAGTGCCATATTGTATTGCCAACTGTCATAACTGCGGTGGAAATCATGAGCCCAAAAGAGAAAAGTGCTTAACTTTTGGTTAGCAGTGTCATTCTTGCAATAAGTGGAATAATTTCAAAACGTTTTGTAAATCAAATAAGGCACATTCTTTTATTAAAAGAGGACATTCTAAGAGGCAAGTTGATCAATTAGAAAGCTGTGACCCTACTTTTTAGGTTGATGGTGCGTTTGTGCTAGATAAAACTGTCAGTGCAGTAGATTTGTGAGCAAAGAATGAAATCTTTTGTACTGTTTGGATTAATTGAGTCCTGTAGAGATCAGAGTAGATACTGGCTCCAAGTGAAATGTTATGTCAGCAGAAACATTTGCTAGAGTAAAAGCTATAGACAACTTGATTTGACAAAGTTTGTGAAGCTTGTTGCTTATTGTGGTGAAAGATTCAAACTGAAGGCTCAGTACTGTTTTCATGTTACTCTGCTGGGAACAGCTATGACTTGTAATTTTTCATAGTCAAGAGATACGTGCAGTCATTATTAGGCCTCAGAGACAGTTTGAAAATAGGACTGCTTTCATTTAATAAAGAAGTTTACCATGTAAGCCTGCGTGAAACAGCTCAAATTTAACCCAGACTATTTTTTTCTGAGCATGCTAGAGAACAACAAAATAGAAAACGGAACTGGAAGCAAAGTGATTCAAATCAAGTACGGACTTCCGAATAAAGTAAAAAGTCTAATTTAATTGTTTTAAGCGCTTTCGGAAGGTCCTGTGCCCTTCCTTCCTCAGAAATAACAGACAAAAAATTCAAAAAACCTCTGACCATGCTGATATTTTTGGAGACAAACTAGGCAAACTACCAGTTGTGTACTCTATGAAGTGAGACCCAGAGGTCAGCCCAGTTATTAGACCAGCATGCAAAGTTCCAGTAGCTATGAAAAACAGAGTCAAAGCTGAGCTAGACAAAATGGTGCATCTAGGAGTAATTTGTCCAGCAGAAGAACCTACGGAATGGGTATCCTCTATGTTAGTAGCGCATAAGAAAAGCTCAGATGATATCAGAATATGTATTGATCCAAAAGATCTGGAAAAAAAGCATTAAAAGGCCTCATCATTCAATCTGCACAGTCAAAGAGGTTTCTGCCCTCATGCCAAATGTCACTGTTTTTCTGTTTTAGATGCAAAGAGTTCATTTTGGCAAATTTTGCTTAACCGAAAATCCTCATTATTAACCACATTTGGTATACCATTTGGAAGATACAGATTTCTGAGAATGCCATTTGGAATAAATTCTTCCAGTGAAGTCTTTCAGCAATCAATGGAACAAATTTCAGTAGATATCATTTCAGTAGAGTTACTAAAGAAAGTAAATATTCCTTGCATTATGCAGTTTGAAATAACTGAGGAGGTCTCAGTGAAGAGTCAGGCTTACCTTTTTTAAACAGTAATATGATTAACTTTATTGTAAAAAAAATAAAGATATTAGGAAATGTCTGATGAACAGTGACAGCAGACAATGCACCACACAACATAGCATTGCATGCATTAATTATGCTGTATGTAATTTTTATAAAACAGAAAGCGCTAACCACAAGGACATAGTACATGGTTTTGGACTAGTCTCTGCTTCTTTACCTGTGTAGCTATATATCGTCCATGAGACTGATGCATGGGGACATTTATCCCGGATGTTAGCTGGCCATCATTCATCATAGTAGGACCTGTACAGGGAGCTGCAATATCATCATGGGTTGCTTCCCCACCAGACCAGCATATTATCATATTGTGCAGAATTCAACACATGGTAAACATCCTTCACACAGAAGTTGGGTCATAATGTAGGGCACCTCCAGTTTCATCTAAGCATCTGAAATTAGCTCTTAATATGCCAAAAACCTTTCCTGATGACAATACTATAAGTCTAAGTCAGGGCTGTATTAAAATTATTGTCTGCATCTTCTGACAGATTTCTCACAGGAGTACTATGCCATGGCTCCAGCAGACAACCTGCATGACCTGAAAAACAAAAGAGGCAAAGAGAAGGGGATGGCTAAGACAATACAAAGGAAGAGATGTTTTAGTACTCAGCAATACATTTTATGAAGAATAATTAATTAGATAATTAAAATTAAAATTTCCAATTACCAACAAAGTGACCAAAGGGCATCTACCATGTAGGAAGAGGTGACATAGTGAGCTAGTGTGCCAGATATGGTAATCATGGACACTGCTTCAATACAGGGCCAACACATTGATATATTACACACTACATTGCAGTTAATATAACGGTAGTCCTTCCTGTTCTGTTACTGCTCCCCCTGTGGACCCAATGGGCTCCTGAAAGCATTGTGGTTATATTCTATCTCACCAAGTACCTCAGGGAAATGTGCCACCCCATAAAAGGCATGCATGGTCTGGGATTGGTCCTGAGGTGACACTGGGAAATACATGTACTGATCCAGACATGCCAAGAGTATATAGAAGAACTGCTGAAGTATCCTTGAGGTAAATGCCTGAGAAATACCCATGTCCTCAGTTAGTTGCTGGAAGGTCCCCAGGGCAAGTACAGTATCTGTATCCATATGGACAGGATTGCCACTCATCCTCTCACAGTTCCTGTCTGTGGATCATATATGCTCAGTAGGACCCTTAGAATATCCTTGTCCATCCTAACCTTATCAAAACTTTCCTGATTATGAAAATTATAATAAGTAATTCTCTGTTTATATCTCTGCTTTCTTGGACAATGTGCACTGCCAGGTGCAAGTTAATCTGGCTCGCCCAAGACAAGCAGTTCATACCAGGAAACAGCTATGCTAGCAGCAAGTGAGAGTATCTTTGCCAACTGCAAAGTAAATAGAAAAGGTGTAATTCTGCCTTTTATAAAGTATCTGTGAAAGGCACAGAAATGCATCAAAATATGACTATGAATCACAAGCAAGTGGGAAACAGGCTTGTCAGCATGAGAAGTTTTACATCATTTCTCATTACCTTCTCATTGTTCCTTCATTTGAGTATGTCTGTTTGAGGACATTACATATCAGTGTAAATGGGGACTCTATGAATCGCAACAGACTGGCATTTACATGCAGACTACATTGATTGTCTTAACTCATTTGAATAATAACTACAAATACCATCCATGGTGTTTTGAAAATCTGTTCACATTGACAAAATCTGTATCAGTAATCAACTACTGACAAAAGGTCCTACTCCCACGTTATACAAACTGGAACTCTGAACAACAAACGTTTTATTAAAATAACACAAAGCTTTCTGGCAAATGCCCTTTGTCAATGCATACAGAAAACATTACTGCCCATTTAAAAATAAGTCACATATAATAAACAACCAATAAAAATTCAGAATTCATTATACTTAAATTAAAAATATATTTCTAAATTATATACTTAAAAACACAGCAAAGATATCTAACAAATTATTTTTACTTGCAAAAGATCATTCTATATACATAATCAAACACATTTCACTCACTGACATCTTAAAATACATGGTTATAACATAAAATCCATTCATCTATTTTTAAGTAATGGTTTTATGCTGATACAAAGATTCTGTCCTGGTCTCTTGTCTGCATTCAGCATTATAATCAAATGATATTCAGCAATTTCATTTTGAAGTAAAGTGGCTCCCCCTCTTAAACTTGGAGAGATTTTCTGTATAACCCTAAGTTTAAGGACATGTTGCACACCTATTCATTACTTGTGACATTCCATCTAATATCAGACAGATGCTCAGATATTGTCTTTCAATCTTATATTATTTTTTACTATATACAAAACTTGAACAGATATTACAAACTGCTTGATAAACTATATTCTCTGAATTACATGTAGAGAAACAACTAAATCTAAATGTCTTCCTACTTTCAGAATGAACAAATGCAGTACTAGTTAAAATGCATTTACCAAAGGAGCAGTTATAACATGATTTTGTACCTTCCCTTCTATTCTGCATAACATTCTTTCTCATCTCTAAATCCTTATAACAAAACTGTTGTTTCAAATTCTTACACCCTTAGGTGTATAGCTTCATATTTGTTACTGATACCACCACAGTTAATTAGTCGAGCATGCATGTTTATGGGATGTTGACTAATGTAGGTATTTTAGGAAGTAGTGGTCATATTAGTTGGTCCAGGATTGCTACATATTTCAGGTGAGGGAACTAGAATAGCAGTAGTAATTTGCTGGGTGTGGTATGCAGTGTTGGAGTTTGCCAGAAGTTAGCAGGAAACATAGTTTGAGTTTTATGTTGTTGTGGAGGATTTTAATAGGAACGCTATCCTTCGCAACAAAATGAAATACAAGCTAAGTGTTGTATGACAAAAATGGGCAGGACTGTGGAACTATTTATAATTATAAAGGAGTTAGACATATTGCATTACAGAAGGAGGGAAAAGCAAGGATTGTAAAGGATAGGATAGTTGAGCAATACTTGAGTGACAGGGAATGTTTGGTTGGAGGAGTACATAATATATAAGTATTAATAGTCTGGAAGAAATTATATTTGTGCTAGTAATTTTACTTAAGTGATAACTCCTGTAATGAAGTGTAACCAAGGTAAACAATAGGTTAAGTTGAGTAAGTGAGATGAAGACTTTTGCTGTGTTTTACACTAAGAAAGGCAAGGACCAGGTGTGAAATGTTGCTGGGGATGACAGAAGCAAGCCAGCCAATCTCATCTTAGTTAGAGCTGAGAAACAATCAAGGTGCACATGAGCAGATGAGTAAGACTTAAATTGCCACCTACGTGTTTTTTTCAGACTATCCAGAAATCAAACCGATTGTCTGGTAGCCTGGAAAACAACTGTAGAAACTCCACTATTCTGTTTCAAAAAACAAACAGACTATGAGAGTTTGTTAAAATGGACAAATTTATTATGGTTTTCTTTAAAAAACAAGACATCACAAGCCAGGAAAAGAAGAAGTTCCTTCTCCCACTGATGTGTCTATGATGTCACAAAATGGGTAGAAAGTTACGGGTGAGGGGAGGAGATAGACAGGGTCTTGGGAAGGTGTGAAGCATGTGGCCTTGGTCTGGCTTTGGCCACAGTGAAAAGGTGGCAACCGTAGTAAGACTACATAACAACAGCAAGATATATGTACAAGTCAAAGTTTAACCATAAAGGGAAACTGTGCACAAGGGATTGCAGCAATCAAGGCAGTTAATACGGCACAAGGATAAGTTAATCTTTGAGGAAAAGATTAAAGGGACATGGAGCTGAGGTGAGGAACAGCCATAGTAGCAGTACTTTGCAACCTTGTCCCTCACTCCAGCAATTACAGCTAAAACAAGGCAACAAAATAGCTGCAAACAGCAAGAAGCCACTAGCAAATGTGCAGGGACTATACTGTATTTATGACTAGAGATGCCCAACCAAAGAATGGGGGGAGGTAGTACTACTAAAATGTGACATATCTATCCCCCTCTCCCAGCAAAAATGGACAGCCTAAAGAAAACTTTTAGTCTGAAATGGCACAGCCGGTGTTCCACTGATACAAAGGGCAACAGAAAGCATGCAGAGGTATGGGGACTATGTCAATCAACACTGAAGAAATTATCAAAAGCATGTTGAAGCAACTCAAAAACCCATGAAATACAAGAGCTGAAAAGCATGGAGATAAAAAGGGGTAAAATGATATGGTAATAAACTACCTACAGCATTTCTCCCAACACAGACAACCAGAAAGAAATCAGGAAAACAATGGAGGTAGGGTTTTTAGACTAGCTCAGGATGGAAAAATAAGCATACAGTCAAAATTAGCTGTAAAGGTTGTCACACAAGGACACGTGATATGTTGAACCTTGTATATAAAACAACAGTGCATGCATTGCTCCATGGTATTGCAAACTGCATAAATGCAGTACTGTTGTACTGATAAACACAGCATCAGTTGCTATTACAAAATAGGAGCTACCATAAACAAAACCAGTACTCGAAAAGCCCAGAAACTCTTGTGAAACTACTATTATGAATAAATATCTGTGCACTAGCATTATGATACCAATCTCCATGAGTCAGTGATGTGTGTATTCATCGGAAGCAACAAAAAATATAGAAATCACTGTTTAAACTGGCAACATCTGCAGACTTCTGCCAGTTGTACAGTGTAAACAGTATGTTTAGTTATTAAAAATAAGCATGCAGTGTTGACATGTGAATACCTAAAAGTATAAATATGTGAACAAAAAATGACAAAAATGTCCTATTGTAAGATCAAAAGAGCACATACACTTTGTTTGGGTTACCATGTAACAGTCCCAGTGGTCATAGGTCACAAGGGAAAGGAAGGATAGCAAAGCTAGAACACAAATAAAAATTATAAAATTACCATAAACTATCTAAGGTAATTAACATTTATTTATTTATTTATTTATTTATTTTATTTTACATTTGTTGATCGGGCTAGTCTAACTGGATATATGTCCATTTTCAGTAGAGGCCTGGGGAGAAAAGCTCCAAGTTTTAATACATAGTAAAAAAATAAGTCTACATAAAAGTTAAGACAGTCAAATCAGTAAACAGAAAAAAACTAAAAAAGATAAAATATATACTTTTTTTTTTTTAGCTGAGCAGAAGAACAATATTTTAAAGGTAGCTTAGAATAAAAGAAGGATAAAGTGAGAAAGATGTGGGGTAAAGATAGGGAAGGTATCAGATATATAATAGGATGAGGAGAGGATTAGATTATTTTCATAGGGCTACAAAAGTTACTTTTATGAAGGGGAGGCAAAACATACACATAAGAAGAGAGGAAAGAAAAGAAGCTTTTGAGTACTTGTTCAAAGGGTAAGTACCCTGTCTTAAAGAGTAGCTATGGAACTTTAGAAAACATTTATTGGGTTATTGGGTAGAGAAAGGGGAGAGGGAAAGGGTGATAGGAGACAGAAGAGCAAGCTAGTCAGGGTTAATACAGGGGCAGAGCCATTTTATATTAAGGTACAATTTGAGATTCTTCTTGAAAATAGGAAGAGAAGTCAGGGATGTGATATCAGTGGCTAATGTGTTCCAGTGTTTCCCAACTGAGTTGGAGAATAAGCCATCTCCTGCAGAGTTATTAGGTGTAGTAATGTTGATCAGAAGTTTGTTAGAGGAGCGTAGATGTTTCAGGTTATAATAAGGGGTAATGAGGCTGGTGAGTATTGGAGTTTTGGTGGGTTGGTACAGGGTTTTGTGAGCTATTAGTAGTTGTTGAAGTTTAATCTGATTAGGAAGTTCGAGCCAGCCAAGTTGTCTTAGATTAATGCAGTGGTGGGTTCTAAAAGGAGATCCGGTAGCAAATCTAGCAATGTTGTTATAGGATATAACTAGTTTATTAAGTTTTTTTTTTGACAGGTTGGGATAAATAGGACATGCATAGAGTAAAGTAGAGATTAGATGGGTCTTAGCTAGGGTAATTCTAGTAGCTGGGATAAGAAATGGTTTAATTCTATATAGGGTTCCTATTTTTTTGTTCACACTTTTTATAGTAGAGTTAATGTGATTCTCAAAATTGAGTTTATTATCTATTGTAATTCCTAGTAGTTTTGTGGTGGTTTCAGGGGAAATACTAGTATTGTTGTTCGAAGTGATTGAGAAATGTAGGGGGATTTGGTTATGTGTTGGGGAGAAGAGTAGAAGTTTTGTTTTCTTAGGGTTGAGTAGGAGGCAGCGTTGGGAAAACCAATGTTCAACTGTGTTAAAGGCTTTTTGTGTAAGAGACTGAAGTTCAGCATGAAAGGTAGCTGTGCAGATAATAGTGGAGTCATCTGCATATTGAATACAGTTAGAAAAAGGGATAGCTGATTGAAGGTCATTGATAAAGATGGAAAAAAGAAGTGGACCTAAGATAGAGCCTTGTGGAACACCTAGGGAAATAGGAAGGTGGTCAGATATTGAGTTTTTCCAGACTACTGCTTGTTGACGGTTTTTGAGGTAAGATTGAAACCAAGTTAAGCTGTTAGGATCCAGTGATAGAGAATTGAGAATGTGGAGGAGCATTTTGTGATTTACCATGTCAAAGGCTTTAGATAGGTCAATGAATAGTACAGAAGAAAGATTGTTTAAGTTGCGGTTAATGTTAATGGTGTTTGTGAAGGAGAGCAGAGCAGTGGTGGTGCTGTGGGAAGGTCTGAAGCCATGTTGACAGCTAGCAAGTAGGTTGTTTTAGAGAAGATGATTTAGGAGTTGTTTATGGATACATTTTTCTAAGATTTTGAGAATAGGGGATAATATAGCAATGGGACGATAGTTAGATAGATCAATAGAGTTTCCCCCTTTGTGTAGTGGGATGATGTGGGATATTTTCCAGATATCAGGGACAGTTCCTTCATTGATGGATCTATTTATCAAAATAGAGATCGGATAAGCTACAGCTTTGGCTCCTATTTGTAGAAACTCAGCAGGGAGTTTGTCTTTAGAGGGTGAGGAGGGTTTTAGTTTTTGAAGTAGTGAAGAAATATATGATGTAGGGATGGGATGGAAGTGAAATGAGGGTGGTGTATTAACAGAGAAGGAATGTAGATTTGAGGTGTCAGGAGATAGGTGACTAGCTAGGTTTTGTATAGTATTTGTGAAGTAGGAGTTAAATGTATTAGCTATTTGTATAGGGTTATCAGGGTTAGAGTCCTGTGGGTTGGGTGTGATTGATTGGGCTGGGGATAGTAGATTATTAATGGTGGTCCAAAATTTTTTAGGTTCCTTATTGGATATTTGTTGTAGGCGAAGGTAGTAGTTCTGTTTATCAGATAGTATGGCTTTTTTTGTTTTGTTCCTACATTCACGAAAGGTTTGATGGTCAGCTTGTTTTTTGGAAGTACGCCATTTTGCCCAGTTTTTGTTTCTGGTTATGATTAGTTGCCTAGTGTTGTTGCTTATCCATGGGGCGGGTTTGGTTTTGATTCTAATCTTGCGTATAGGTGCATGCTGATCTAAAATAGCTAAGAATGTGGAGTTGAAGTATTGTACAGCATCATTGAGAGGTAGTGACTTTAGAGGAGTCCAGTTACAGTGATGTAGTTGTGTGAGAAAGAGTTCTGAGTTACATTTTATATTTGAGCATAATGTACGGAAAGAGGTAGGAAAAGTGATGCTAGATTTTTTTCTTATAATATAGGTTAACATGTGGTCGCTTAGATCATCTGGTAGGGTGCCTGAAGAGTAGGTTTGTTGGGGAGTATTAGTAAGTATCCAGTCCAAAATGGAGTCTCTATTGTTGCTTTTGTTAATTCTGGTCGGGCCTGAGATAAGTTGAGAGAAGCCATGGAGATTAATATGGGAAGTGGGGTTTGACTGGTCGCAGTGATTCCAATCAATATTTAGGTCACCAAGTATTATTGTTTCTTGTGGGACAGTGGAAGCAAGCCAGTTGAGAATGTTCTCGAGGGTGTTACTATTATTTCCTGGGGGAGATATATACAAATGATATAGATGGCTTTACTTTTGTTTATTTAAAGTTTAGAGCATATAAGTTCGGCATTATTGTTTATGGGGAGGTTCAGGTTAATGGTGCTTATTTGTAGGTGAGTTTTGTAAAGAATAGCAACACCTCCTCCCTTTTTTTGTTGTGCGGTGTAGTCTAATTATATTATAGCCTGGTGGGGTAATTTCACAGTCTTTAATAGTGGGTTTTAGCCATGTTTCAGATATGCATAGGATGTCAAATTGGTTGACATCAAGGAGTGCATGTACAATGACAACATACAATGACTGCCAAGCATTCACATGCTAAGAGAGGATATCCTGCAAGGGAACTAATGCTATTGTTACAGTGCAGGATAAGTTCAAAGGTAACACTACTATGTGGCTAAATGAGCAGCCACTCATTGCTTGGTTAGGGCTGAGAGATGACCAGGATGCACATACATAGAAGAGTAGGACTGCAAAGAAACAACATGCTTCAAGCAAACAAGCACTGTAATTCCTCTATACAGTTCAGAGAAGGCAAGCTTCAAACATAAGAGGAACTATGCACAAGGAGATACAGCTGTCCAAGCAGTTAGTATAGAAGAAAGATCTGCTAATCTTGAGGAGCAGATAGAAATGACATGGAGCTGAGCTGTGAAATAGCTACAGTAGCAGTACTTTGCAACTTTTTTCCACATACCAGCAATTACAGAAAAAAACAGGACAACAGATAAGCTTCATACACCAAGAAATAACCAGTAAGGGTTCAGGAACTACATTGTGCAGACAGCTACAGATGATCAGGCAAAGAACAAAGTAAGCATTACTACTGAATGTGTACGCTCTACTCAGTGGCACAATGGCACTGGCTAATGCAAAATTCTGGTCTAAACTAGCAGTGTTTCAATGTCAGTGGCATGTGGAACAAGAAGTATGCATGAATATGGAAACTGTAGCAAACAACAGAAAACAAGTGACAAGAGCAGGCTGAAACCCTTGAAAAAAGCTCAAACACGGGGGATTTATTAAGAGTAAGAAGATAAAGGAGGTAAAAACAGACACCTGAATCAGTGTCCTTCTCCAAGACAGATTTCCAGGTCAAAGCCAAAAAAAAAAAAAAAGACAACAGCTAGATATGTGGTCTTATTCCTGTGTCACACAGGACCACCAATCCTGCTGAACATTATATATATAATAGAACACCATCTGCAGCTCAGACTATCAGTAACATTATAAACTCTTCCCCTTCTCAGCAAATTCTGACAGCCCTTAAACATTATTATAACTAAATGTCAAAAGTAAATGAAATGTTGGTAAAAGACAAACACAGGAAAAATAAACCAACCAAAATATACTGCAGAAATGAAAAGAAGAACCTGAACTTCTAGTGCCATTAAAATGCATTTTGGTTTGATAAACACTTTTTGTCTCTGACCACATTTTCTTCAGATCTCAACAGACAAAAGGAAATATTCTTACATCACATTTAAATAACAAAGATATTTACATATTTAAATGACTCCAATAAAAAGTTTTATAAAATTCACACCTAAAATCAAGAGCAAATGTTATATGTATTTGCATAAAAACAATTTATTCATTCTAACACTCCCTGGGATTCATGGACAATTGTGTAGGCTTCGAGCGAAGCCTACAAAATGTTTATGTGTTAGTGCAATGAGCAACAGCACTAATTGTATATGAATGCTGCAGTTAACTATCAAAATGATGAAAGAAGATGCTCCACAGATGGAAAATTGAAAGACCGATGTTCGATTTTCTGTTTTGCTGAACATTTCCATATTCGAAAGTTGATATCAGTAAATGCACAGTGTATTCGCTGTTATGAACTCGAAATAATGTACAGAGATTTCGGTACAGTGCAGTTTGGGAAATTCATCCCTTTCCTCACTGTAGAGTGATGCTGGAGTTGGAATATATAGTTAGCAGGGGTGTGGGGGTGCAGCTCTCCAGATGGGGGAGTTCAGGGGGGCTTGCCCCCCTGCAAAAATGTGATGTGAGGTACAAGAGTTTCATTTATCTGAGCTTCTATATGGACATCATGTGATCTGTTTGATGACAATGTCGAATCTGCTAAATTCATTCAGCAGATTCAACAGTGTGCTGTGTTATATTTTTTACATTCGTTTTTTTTTTTCTGGTGTTCCAAACGGGATTTATTTTTCCCTTTGACATTTTAATAGTAAACCACATGCTGCTCATAACCCGTACCTCTCAATCTTTTAGCAGAAAAAAAATCTGTACAAAGCCTAAAGTAATGGGGGGACAGAACCCCAAAAACAGGGACAAATTTTAAATACTGCTCTTATAAACCTAAAAAGTTGCTAGAATAAAGGTCTTGTGTTACAATGTTTTTTTGAAGGACATGAAGCCTGAAACTCAAAGGCTTGTCATTATTAAGTGAATTCAGTAATCAATGATTTGCCAAAAACACTCAGAAAACCAAAAATGTTATGAGGAACAGACCATAAATCTGTGGCAAAAATCTGGACAGTCTGTGAAAATCTGGATAATTGAGAGGAATATCATCACACTAACGCAAATACAAGCACACTTCCATGGCCAACAAATGTGTTGGTGGTCAGGAAACAGTGTTGAGCAGCATGAGTACACACAGTAAACAAACAGGCTTTTCTATGGGCAAACCTATAAAGCATGCTCGCTTGGACAACAGTAAGAGATACATGAGGTAAATAATGCAAGCTGTACCAGGCAGGAAAAGTGTACTGAGTGTACTGTGCACATAAATCATACATATGAATTCAGAAGTAAGTAAGAGTGGATGTGAAATGACAAGGGCAACTACAATGCATGGGTTACCAGACAGAAAAAGTGTACTGAGGACAATGGGCATAGGAACTAAGGAGATGTAAGAAGGGAGCCTAAATGTTCAAATTCTAGTGAGATAATTGATGTGAAGGTGCATATGTCACAAAGACAATTTTGTAATAATAAAATTTTGCAATATATATTTCATATTAATTAATGGTGGTCACACTTCCTAGGCAAATATAGGTAATTAAAAGCAGACATGATGCTATAGGATGTGACAGCTACACAAATTCACATTGTAGCTGAGGGGAATTTCATGACATATGAACGTCATTGACATGCTGAGCTGATATGACAGTTTGCAAGGACAGTACATACATAATGGTGTTTTGCACAGTGTTTTCATCAATACAATATGTTGGAAAAAAGGAATGTCTCAGAAGCTTCCATCTCCTTTTGCAAGGATCAAACCATGCCGTTAACATCAACACTGACCTGTGTATTAACTGTGTATGCCATAGAAATAAGCCTACCACATGTATGAGGTATATCACTCTTGGAAGGAATTATGCACCTTAAAAATTCTAATAGTTATGTATCCCATATGTATGTGTGTGTGGTGTTACAAATGTGAGAGCAGAGTGTGACATATGTAATACCCTTGCATAAGGCATTCCTGCCTGACATAGTTATTGTGCAGACAGACAAGAACAGATGCAAACTCCACACCAGGATGTAATGTATTCCCCAGAGCTGTGTATTTTTGGCATCTGCCACAGAAGGAAGTAATGAGCATTGTGACAAACAAATTAAATGAATGCGTGAACTAAGAAAGGATCCCTGAGAACTGATTTAATATCGAAATGTCAGACTAAATAAGTGTGTACATTCAGGAAATCCAAAGTTATGTTCACGTTAGTGTAACATATCAAGGGGTAAGACTGAGGTGATGTAATAGTTGTGTAACATCAGTATGTTTTCACAAAATGAATCCCAATACTAGAACTGAACAATCAAGTTATACAACTCCTCCAAATGACAAGATGGCTATTAATCACAATCACCACAGTGGAACTATTATCACAGCTGTAAAAATCCATCTACGTGAAGTCATTCAATCAACTGTACTTTATCTGCCCATACATTTTATCTGCTAAATGTTGATCGGGAAGGCCTCTGCTACTCTATACATACAAGGTATAATTGGGGTGGATGTCTTTCCTGATTAACAGTAAAGCACACAAATGCATATAGCCATTCAGTGCTAGTTTAGAACACTAAAATCAACATTATAGTGGGATCGATGTGCTCCCATGGTATAATTGGATTGCCAATTGTAATATTTGTGGTCATGTAAAAGCATTACATCATGTGTGTGAATCAAGAAATATGTGCCCCTGTAATTACTTAGAAATAATCTTGCTGTATGTCAGGCAACATTGCCTGATGCTAGGTCTACCAAAACACACCTGTAACCCCCTGCTGTTGTTACTGTGATGGTAGAGCAACAATTGTGTGCAATTGTGTGCAATGTGGGTATAATCCTGTACTGGAACACATACCTTACTTAGACAACACTATATATTACATTGTCTTGTGTCCTCGGAGGAAGTGTCTTACTACAACTGTGATGGTACAACAATCTATTAAAATTACAGCATCAGACTTCAATATAGTCTTTCCAAAGGAAATGTAGAATAAACTCTTGTAACAGGAAATAATGTCTACATATGAACATACTACATGTGATTCTCAAAACTGTTAACAACATGTATGTTGACTGTAAGCAGTGACATTAGGATATAAAATATATAACATCACAGGCTAATGAATGCTTGCTGAAACCCAAGCACAAATAGAGATTTATTTGATGACTGTGACACTGCACATTTCAATGTTTGATATCACCATTGTGAATTACCTTCATGTTTTCACTAAAAAGTGGTTGCACAGCACAAGCACACTGAATATATATGCATCATATATGTATTTGCAGCCTGTTCTGTACAGTGAGAGGAAGAAATACACACTCACAAATCACAGCCATTCTTGTATTTGAACTCCCTATCTATGTACTGACACAACCTACAAGCAAGCAGATTATACGCACACACAACAGGAGAAGTCTGATCACATGTTGCATCTTAAGCTGTGTCATGCAAAGGAGATGTGTGTGCAAAAATGGCTTCTTCAGCTATGTGCTGTTCTAAATGTAGTCAATACTAAGAGGTGTAAATGGCTCCTACAATTATTTACAATCACACACATATTCAGGAGAGTCTCATTGCTGTAGTCGAACCCCCCCTACCTATCAACTGACACAGTCTATAAAACAGTGTATTGTATACAACACAGGAGAGGTTTGACTTTAGTGGTGTGAAAGTGCATTAATGAAATAATTACATCATTATTGTGTTGCAGATGGTATGCATTTCTCTACAGACTGAAAAGAGGATGAGAGATTGATCTACCCATGTAAATGTTTCTCACAAGTCAGCCAAATGAGCACACCTGTTTAATTAATCCACCAGCATGATGCAATGGACCCACCATTATATAGACAAGTTGATTGTTGTGAGATTAGAACCCCTAACTATTTAACTATGTAGTCTAAACAACACAAAACGTAACACAAGGACTGTCACAGAAGTCCAACTTTCTTTACACAGGATGACATTCGTATGGTATTGCAAAGCAGATGATCGTGGGAGAAAGGCCTGAAATTTTATTCACCCTGTAATGTTAAATTAACTCCAGGCTACTGCTGTATTGTGGACAGAAGTAGTTAAGGTCATATTTACATGGCTCTATACAAACACACGCATACACACACACACACACACACACACACACACACACACACACACACACACACACACACACACACACACACACACACACACACACACACACACACACACACACACACACACATGCTGATTACTGTGAGATGAGAGCCCTCTACTTATCTAGTTATGGTATCTAGTGGGCACAATACTTAATGCAAGCACCAACCCAAAAGCTGAACTTTTATACTGTGAAAGTGCACAGAATGTCATTAGTGTGGTATTGGCGAGAAGAGGATTTGAGGAGAAGAGTCTGAAAATAATGTGGACTCACCCTACAGTGCAAAATTTACTCTAGACTACTATTGTATTGTGGACAGCAATAGGTTGCGCTCATATTTGTACAACTCCATAAATACACACACACACACACACACACACACACACACACACACACACACGCACACACACACACCTACATACACATGCAAGTTAGCTGCTATAAGGTTAGAATCCCCTACCTATCTTGATATACAGTTTGTAAGACACAGTACTTAATGCAAGAACAACCACGGAATTCTGCCTTTCATACTGTGAGAGTGCACTTTATGCAGGATGACATCAGTGTGGTCTTGCAGAGAAGGTGATGATGTTGGCAGAAGGGAGATTGATGTGGACTCACCTATAGTGTAAAATTAATTCCAGGCTACAACTGTATCATGGACAGCAGTAGATAAGGTCATAGTTGCACACATGTTAACTGCTGTGAGATTAGCATCCTTTACTTATCTAGCTATGAAGTCTAAAGGTGATAGCACTTAATGCAAGCATCATCACAGAACTCTAACTTTCATAGTGTGAGAGTGCACTTTATGTAGGTCATATTTACAGAACTTCATACACACAGGTTGACTTCTGTTACATTACAATAACCTACCTATTTATTAGCACAATCTAGAGGACACAGTACTTAACACAAGCACTACAGCAGAAATCTGACTTTGCATTTTGACAGTGCAGTGTAGATAAGATTAGCTTCTCATTCTGTGTCAGAGAAGATATTGTGATGTTTGTAAGTTTTGTGCCAATCCATATTTGTTGATATGATGGAGTAAGGTCAATGTTATGATCAATAATGCATACATACTGCTGACTTATGTCACCTATGGTGTCATTAGCACATACTGTAAAACTGAGAGTGACCTGTACCTGCCAGTCTTGTGTTTATGAGACATGCACACTTGTGAAACACAGTATGGACAATGAATCATTCATGAATCATCAAGTTATGATGATGGTATCTAAACCTTAATGAATGGTACTGATACTAGCAATGATATGTGCTCATGCACAGACAATGTGGACTGTCAATACTAAGCAATACTTAATGTTCCAATGCAGGAGGGATAAAAAAATGATGATTTCTGTGTGCCAAGGCTGTATGTAGTTATATATCATTTGTAAGTGTCAATACTGCAGTGCAGACCCAACTATCCAGAATGCAGCGGTCAATTAACCACACAGTTTACTGAATTTTACATGACTACATTACACAGTTTCCAGGTAATGAAGTAATATCATCCAGTAGCGATACTTATTTTTGTTTGAAATCACTTCCTAAAGCACAATGCTGAGAACATATTTGCAAGAATGTTTGCAAAGTGTTAGCGGATGCATGTACAGACTTTGATGTGTTGAACTCAAACTGTGTAGTACCAGTGTTTAGTGGTGCCCCCTGCCAACCTTTGCACAAATAAGAATTACAGAGGAAATGTGATTCTGATTACATTTTGATTACATTTACAACAGGTCGGTTTTATCTTCACATGTTGTATACATATACTCAGGTCTATATTATTTCCTCAAAGAGGAATTCCATCGAACATCTCTTCATCGACTCTAAAACCGTGAACTTTCAAAATATTGAACCTCCACATAAATGAAGAAATTGCTTGCCACACACACACCAACAAATAACCACAAACACTGCTGTGCCCCCCACACCCCTCCCTAACTAAATATACCAACTCTGAGATCGCACTATAGTGGGGAAAACAGCAAACTGATGAGAATGGCCAAGCGATTTCTTTCCCAAGGAAAGATATTGCTTATGTGGACATACAATGTTTTCAAATTTTGTGGTTTCAAGTTTGATGAAGAGGCATTTGATAGAACTCCTCTTCAAGGAAATAATAGGAACCCATATACTCCATGTTTTGTTATACCTTTCAATGTTAGCTCCAAAGCTCAAATCCAAAATGAAGTGTTGTGTTTGCCTTCTGCATTTGCATGGCAGTATGCTACAAGTAGAATTCTCTGCTGAAGGAAACAGTGAAACATTGCATTTGGTGTGCCTTCTACAGCTCAGTCATGCTTAGTGGCCATGCATGGCCATCAGCAGTTTGGACAGCACTTAGTGGGAAAAATCCACTTGTTAATCTAGATTTCTCTGTGGCACAAAGTGTAAACTCTCTGAGCTAAATGAAAACATAGGGTTTGACTCCAGTATTCAGATGGTTTTACAAAGAGTGTCAGCATGTCATTATTATATTAACTTTTTATCATGTCTTTAAGAATACCTAGGAATGACTGTTAGGAATATATTTCCTGGAAAAATTGTGTATGCAATAGGCTTTATGGGAAATCACAAGTTAACTGTGTGTACAATGAGGTATAAGACAAACACTCACCGCATTATGCAATAACACTTGAAATGCCATTTAGCATGCATATTACAGTTGCTCATTATCAGATCTCATGCAACTGTTGAGCACTCAAACTGACAAAACAGAATGGCTTACAGAGATACAAAGGCAACTCATTCACAGAAAAGACACATAAAACAGGCAGTATGACTTTCCCCTAATGCTGGATACGAACTTTTGTCAAGATGAAAAATTAAGTTTACAAACGATAATTATCACTTGACCCCACCAAGGAAATCCTACTTCCAACATGTCAACATCACACCTTTGAAGGGACAGTGATACCCTATTTAGCCAATGGAAGATGGAGGTTTTATTCTTCAGCAAAGTGATAGCAGACAGAAAACATCCATAGTCAAAAGTACAAAGTGGTGAGTGACCAGGGGTAAAGATAGAGGCAGATATAGAGACACACGAAAGTGTGGTGTTATGGGTCATTAATGTACATCTTTATGATGTGGCCTCAGTATTAATCAGTCGTGCTCTGTATTAGTAAGTTTTGGCTGTGGGGATGAAAAAACTGTAGGACAGACAGACCTGATGATGACATGAGTAGAATAAGATTGGTTTAATAATTCTTGCTTATGGGCATGGATGTGTTTGCAAATGCCTTTTTGCAACAGTATTCAAAATCTGTTCATGAGGGGATGTTAATGGGTAAAAATTAAGAAGTATATCATTACACATATCATAGAAGTATAACATTAGGGCAAGAAATAATGTGATATACATCTGGACTTGAACACTTGATGCTATGGCCAAAAAGCAACCTTCAGGCAAGTGATTTATGTCAACACTCCACAGAGGAAGTTGCACTTTGCTGCATACAGTAGTCAAAGAACTGTTAGTGTAACTGTTACAAAGTATTGCCTTTATTCTGCTTTTACTCTATTTTCCAATGTCACAGCTTATTTAAGTACCTTTGTGCAAGGATAACCAGACTACTAGGAGTGATAGAAACAATTGACAACATTTTACCATAACACATGAACAGCCATTCATTCCCTATTACTCAACACTGGTAAATGATGCCAACATCTGCAGAAATGCTTAGGCAAAATAATTGAAAGCTTTTTTATGAGCCATTTCTTTGTGTCATTCTATTTTAACCAGATTAAATGTGTGAAAAGGGGTTAATAGAAAAGTGATGAAATGGGGGGGGGGCAAACAGAGGGGAGGATATTGGAAAGAATAGAGGAATTTGTAGGCAGGTGGTGGGAGAGAAAACCATATCTATCCACTTTGTCACAAACATGCATGTAGAAGTGTAGCTAGAACATGCTTATAGGGGACTGTCACCACACCAAAGGTAGGTGACAACAGAAAATGTGTTACAGCTAATTGTACCAAATCAAGTATGTCAAAAAGACACATATGTGAAGTGAAAAGCTATATATGGACCATTACTGTTTTGTAGGACAGATGCCCAGTTTTTACTTCTTTTCTTTCAAAGAGAGAAAAACAATGTGGAAAGCACTTAGGAATGTGAGGGATGGGTAGGAAGGTTAGGTGAGGAAGCAGGTGCAAACATACAGGACAAACAAGACAAACAAGATGGAGATGTGCACAAAAGGTTGGGGGACACCATGATAGGAGATAAGTAGGGGACATCAGAGACATACCTACATCAAGCATGAGAACACTAAGAATTTAGTCTCACCCTCAGAACTGTCATCACAGTCTCCTGTCTCAGTTTCCTGTGTCAGTGCTTGACATGGCATCATCTTGGCAATGGGATGAAGCACCTTTTCTACATGGCCAATGCACCAAGGCCACTTTCCATTATACCCTCCACCAGTCCTGTCAGCTGTTGTCGGGTGACAAAATCACCATCAATACCAATATTACTCCCAAAGGGTACCAGTACATTGACTGCTGGGGCAGAGCTACCTGATGCAGATGGGGCAGGTAGGGCAGGGCTTGTGGAGGCAACACTGGCAACTCGAGACCTGAAGTGCTGGGTGTCACTGCAACCTGTGGAGAGATGGTGGGCCGATCCACAGTGGTCAGTCTATCTCTCTGTGCTGAATGTCAGTTTTTGTAAGCAGAAATGTATGGCAGCAGAAAATTTTTATGCCATATAAAATTTTCAAAAAATTTGAGAGAAGGGATGGATGGTGAGACAAAGAGAGAGAGAGAGAATTATATCCATGCTGTGTTACATGGCTATCCCTGGAATTTATGAAGCTTGCGCCAGGAGCAGGCGTATCATCGGTGATCTAACACCAAATATGGCCGCCGAGCGATTCAGGTATGAGCTGTTTCCACATGCACTACCTGCGTACACCACGGCCGCACAGCTCCCGGCGCATGTATGCTAATTACCCCTTGCACAGCAGCACAGCATGCAAATGAAGGTATATAGCGATTCAGGAAGTGGTGCAGGTGTAGTGTAAGCATGCAGAAATATAAACCGAAAAAAACGGCTTACATTTTTTCAAACATCAGACATCGGACCAAACTCACGTATTATACTGTTAATATATGCCAATGGCTAAATATATAGCCATTGGCATAAAAAACATGCACAACATATAAAAAAGAACATTTAATGTCATGCCCACACTGACGCAAAGTAAAATCGCAGTGCATCGGTGCACAAATGAGATCACAATGAAAATATATTGATATGTAATAAAACTGCAATGTAACACATTTCATGAATTCCCCATAATAGTTAATGGCATGCATGCTACACCACACCATGGCGCAAGTGTTGCTAAGGGGCTGTGACAGTGTTCTGCGTGGTAACTAGGAATTAGTAGTCAATGCCATGCAAATGAGACAAGTAATACTGAATCACAAAATCCCCGCTGGCGTAAGGATGTACCTCACAGCGTAGAGGTACAACACCGAGGTGTGGCCTGGAGATAAAGATGACATCAAGAGAGGGGTGCGCCACCTTAGCTGTAAGCACATTGGAGCATTGCTAATCCACTTTGCCTGTTGCTAAGCAAAGTTGCAGGATAGGGGTGTGTTGAAGTAGCCATAGCTTTGCTTAGCTGAGAGCACACAAGGTAACAAAATGTGCATGTGAACGTGGATGAAAATGCACTCGAAATCCGGTAAACAGCTGTGCACGGCATGCACCAGAGCTGAAACAGGAAGGATACGGGAAGAAAATAAGGAAATGCTGCAGCATGGTAATTGGAGTACAAATGAGTAATTAACACCTAGAAACCTACAGTGGGCCATTGACAACAGCTAACAAGGCTGCTAGCAGCTACCTGCAGAACAGGAAAGGGGAGGTGCCGTACTGCAAAAAAAAGAGAACTGTCACAGCAGAACAAAGCAAACTTGCAGAAGATCAGCTACATAACACATTTCACAACACAATCCTGGTTTGGGAAAGTACAAAACAAGAAAGCTGGCAGCTGAATGCATGCCTGATAATGGGAGGGAAATTGGGTTGAAATGTGAAGTAAAGGGCAATAGATGAATCACGGCAGCCAAGCGTAATTCAACACCAAAGGCCCCACAATAGCAGTACCTGCTGTAAAACCGATAATTAAGATACCCGGCAGCTGGAATTGGACATACACACCCAATTACACCAGCAGCATCCTTAGCACAATAGTATAAAGTGTGAAAGCACCTCACACACACTTGTGTATTCCCAGACACTCTGCACCATTGGTGTATACAGACAGGGAACTTTTAATATGTACATGTTAGGGGCTGCCATAGCTTTGATTCACCAGCATGTGTTGGAGACTGAAGGTGGTGTGGAGGATGATGCTGACAACCATCTCAGGCACCAGAGAAGGAAAAGAGTGTTCAGACCCAGGGTAACGTGCCAGGGGCTACATGATCTGGAGATAGTAGAGCGTTACAGGGTGGACAGGGACACCATACAGCAACTTGTTGATCTGTGCCAGCCACACCTCAGAGGCAGAAATAACAGAGAGGAACCCATCCCAGTGGACATGAAGGTATGTGTAAGCTTGAGAATGCTGGCCACAGGTACCTTTCAAAGGCCAACTGGGGATATCATGGGGATCTCACAGGCATCAGCATCCAGGGTACTCCACCAGTTCCTGGCTGCCATGTTACCACATGCTAATGAGCACATATACCTCCCCCGAATGCAGGAGAAGTTGGCCAGCAATATGCGTCTCTTCCACCATGTGGCAGACTACCCGGAGGTACTGGGTGCAATAGACTGCATGCTCATACACATCAAGTCACCACCCAGTGAGCAGGGTAGGTGCTACATAAACCGCAAGGGATACCCCTCCATCAACTGCCAGGTCATGTGCAATGCACAGGGCATTATCATGGATGTGTGTGCTGGTATTTGCCAGGGGGTCATCCCATATGGCCACCTGGTGGGGGATGCTGGCTATGCACTGGAACCATGGATGAAGACTCCCATCAGAAATGCACACACACCCATGCAAGAACACCATAATGAGGCACACGCACAAACCAGAATCATCATAGAAAGTGTGTGTTTGGGATGCTGAAATCATATCTGGTGGAGCCTTGCAGTACTCTCCAGGTATGTGTGCCCACATCTTCATAGTATGTGCCATGCTACACAATATGAACCTGCGGAAACAGCTGCAGCAGTGACAGAATGGTGAAAGCCCTCACAGCCCATCACCATTGCCAAGGGCCCCACAGGCACAGAGGGACTCAGACCATGAACACCCTATGCCAGCCCCAGTACGCAGATGGAGGCGTGCCCCGTATGCTCATGCCTTGGCAAAGAGGGAACGTATAGCACACACACTGACAGGTAGGCACCTACGGACTGACACCCTTCTCCACCTGCACGCACAGTAAACATGGATGGCACACACGCACGACCACCTGTACATTGTCATGTATAGGTGGTCTACTGTGTGCATCCTACATAGGCAGCCCTCAACTATTGTACACACAACTTCCATTGGCACAGGGTAAGTCAATAGCTGAACAGTAAATTAAGCTATCAGCATGTGTCGATACTGTATGTATAGGTTCATAGGTACATAGGTAGGTACTTGCCTAACTGCCCGAGACCATTCATAAGCCTAGCCAAAATGTGTCTGCTGTCGCCACCCCATTGATTAACTAACTGTCTCTCTGTGGAGCAGAGCCAATTGCGGGATCCCTGGGGTGTATCCACTGTTCCCCACCCACTCTGCAAGGATTCCCTGGAGTGTTAGTGAGGGGCTCCATATAATGTAATCAGGGATGTAGTTCCAAAGCATGGGGAGTACCCGTGACAGGAATCTGTCACTCCAGCATCTTCCAGTTATGGTTGTGGCAAGGTGTAGCTCATTACAGTGTGTGGCTCACTGTGACATGGATTCCCATAGGTGGAGAATATACATTAAGCCTGACTTGGACACAGCTTTGTTGGCCAGCAAATATCATCTCTGAGTAAATGAGATGCCACTGAGTAATGCAAGAGTTTATGCAGTCTGGCAGCATAGGATACATGTCTGAGGCATTATTCCTCTTGGCAAGGTACATTCGTGGCCCTTCCAGTTGTTGGATGTGTCTTCTGAGAAACATCCAAAATGGGTTATCATACTCGATGATGGGATTGATGAGTAATGAGTAAAGGGGTACAAAAACTTCAGTCTATTTACATGTGAACCCTTAAGTAATCAGATGACCTACATAGACGGATGTCCTAACTACTTCGCAGATATGATTGCCAAAGCAGAGGTTGCTATCTAATGTATTCCCCACATACCCATTACGTCGTTTGAATTATAGTGTCTGCCACTCATGTGTTAATATGTGTGTGTGTAGTTTCCCAAAATGGAATGACCATGCTGTATGTGGCCTTTAGCTGGAGACCATGACTCTGACACCCTGTGTTGGTCTATGTGAGGCACCTTGAAGGATGTCTATGACAGATGGACTGTCAGTTATGGCTCCCAGTTTGCAGTAATCACCAAACACAGTCTGCTGTAGTCCACCTGTGTTAGCCCGTACCTCTGAGAAGTATATGGAAAACAGTAGGGGTCCCAGGACTGAGTCCTGTGGGATACCAGTTGTGACTGGTCAAGAGTTGGACCTGGAGGCTGCTAGGCTTACCATGTGGGTTCTGTGTGCAAGCCTGTTGGCAAACCAACCTGTGATGTATGGGTGTATGTACTGGCTGGTGAGTGTAGAAATAATACCTGAGTGGGGAATGGTGTCAAAACCCTTGGCGAGGTCCAGGTAGTATGTGTGAACTACCACACCCCACACTTAAAATCTAAGTGACTGTAAGATGTCAAACAGGTTTAGTAGGCATGATCTGCACTCAATCAAGCTGAACTGGATTGGGTCAAGTGTCTGGAGGTTCCCATTGCCTATGTTAATGAGTGCCATGAGGATGCGCTCCATAGCCTTGCAGATCAGGCCACTCAGGCTTATGGGGTGGTAGTTACCATGGTCAGTTGTGTCACCACCTTGGTGGAGTGGAATAGCTGTTGCCATGTGCCATTGAATGGCCATGTAGCCTGTGTAGAAGCTGATGATGAATTGCTATATTAGGCGGGGGTCACTTTGTCTTGTAGTGTCTGCAGGATGCAGTCTGGGACACCATCTGCCTCCACTGATGCTCTGTCATGCCATTTGAAAGGGCCATTACCACCTCTATGTCTCAGATGTCTGAGATACTGTACGTTTTGGGTATTGTTGTGGGCCCTGTTGGGGGTGAAGCTTGCACCGAATGTATCATCAAGTGTGTTGGTGATATCAGTAGGGTCAGTATATTCAGTGCAATATTGCACCAGCACAGTGCAAATCTGTGTGTTACTGCTTACATCCTTGACATAGCCAAAGAAGCCTTTGTGGTCATCTTCCGAATTCATGCCTATTTACCTGTAGATGTCAGCCTTGGATGATTACATGAGTAACATAAGTGTCTTGCTAATACTGGTCACGGATGTCTACGTGTCTTGGGATTTGCTGTTGTTCTGAACTACTGTCCTACTTCTGTTGTATAGCCTGTATATTGCAGGGGTTCAGCAGACTGGTGTCCTTGTGTAGGAGTAGTGAGTCCTGGTTACCATTGATGGCATGAACCATACATCTTTGTAGGTGCTTATAGAGTGCATTTGTAATTCTGTTTGTATCTTGAGCAGTGTCAATCCTGAGGTGGGGGCTGTGAACCCTCCCACCTCTCTCATTAGTACTGTGAATTTAGCTGTAGGAAAGGTATTCACTGTGTGTTCCTTGGGTGGGGGAGATGGTTGGAAGTGGAAATCATCAGTGAATAGTTCATGGTTAGATCTAAACAGTGACCAGTTAATCTCTGCTGTAGTGCACCTGTTGCACATGTCAGTGATTACCGCTTCTAGTATGTTTTCACCTCTCGTTAGTCCATCTACCAACTGATACAGGCCATATGAAGTGATAAATCCCAGGAAGTGTTGAGCCTGGAAGTGAATACTCGAGTAGGTTATCCAGTTAAGTGTAGGGTAGCCGACATTGACCAATAACAGGGTGTCTGGTAGGACTGTCATGTTTACCACTGTCTCCAGATAGTTGTGGTGGTGCCACTGGGTCATGGAGGGTTATCTGTAGCAGCTCACAGTTTGCATTGCAGTCGTGGCTGATGTTAGCTGCACATGGATGATCACAGAGGTATCATGCTGCCCACTAACTTGGAGGTGTAGGTATCCCCGATGAATATGGATACACCCCTCCACATCTGCGCCAGTCCATGTTCAGTGGTTGAAATGTGTGTTATGGGTTGTAGTCTGGTAGTGTCGGTGAGCTCACAGGAGCCTTATACAGGTCTCAGTCACAGAACAGATGTAGATGTTGTCCATACTGAGGGGTGATGTGAGTGGATGCATGTTGTGAGTACTACCCCTGGTGTTGAGTAGCCTAACCCTCATTGATTCCACTATTGTGCAGTTCATGGAGGTGAGATTCACCTCTGAGACCTGCCTAGCAATGGCACCATGGGGCCGCCAATAGCCTAGCACAGCATTCCAAAGCCTTAGGCTGACACATGCAAGTTGGTATGGCATTGTTGCAGGCATGTTTCCCATCTGTGCTTGTGTCCCATCTTTCCTGTAGGTAACCTACTGGTAAGCAATACAAAGCCTGAAACCTATGCAAGTCCACTAGCTTCCAAGATAGGCTTTTGGAGTGATTATGTATCAGTAGTCTGTATGCTCTTACTGTACTTAACTGTTGTCTGGCTACATGGTGATTTTACACTGTATATTGTGCTCAGAAAACTCTGTATAGTCACATATGATGTTGGAGATGTCCTGCATTGTAGAGGTTCACAGATAGGTAGTAGGCTATCTGCCCAAAGGCATTTAGAAGCATAGCTACAGTGTGGTGGCTTTATCTGCACCATTGATGAAGTAACTGAGCCTCTGTCAAGCATAGCTAATGAAGTGATTCCAGGCAGAGTTGCTGGAAGCTATTGAAGACTGGGTGCTGTAGGGTGATAGGGACACATAGTGATCTCAAAAGGGCATGTTAGCATGACAACCCAACAGCATTCAATTTCCCCAATAGGTCTTGCAGCTATAAAACTGGATTGGCTCTCCCACACCCTGGCTGTATGTTTCTGGCACACATGATCCCAGGGGTGTATATACTGTTGCCCAGTCACACAGCAAGGTTTCCCCTGAAGTGCGTCAGTGAGGGGCTATGCCAAATGTAGTTAGGATGTTAATGTATAGTCTCTCAATTCATGTGTTATGTCGGTATTTCGAGAAGCTCACTGGGTGTGGGTGGCTCCGCCTGTTGTGTAGCCAAGCTTACACATGGGATTCATGGACATTGGAAATAGGCAGAAGGAACATTAATGTCAATAGTGTAATGGCTACAGCATTTGCATAATATCTGTGCAGTCGTGGTTCAAATCCCAATAAAGTCAGAGATGTACATGTTACATAGTATACCTTAACCACAGCTTGCATATATAGGTAGTATTCCACAGAATAATAAACATTTGGAACACACATAAACCCATGTGTGCTGGAGAGTA
Source organism: Protopterus annectens (assembly GCF_019279795.1). Lineage (NCBI taxonomy): Eukaryota > Metazoa > Chordata > Ceratodontiformes > Protopteridae > Protopterus > Protopterus annectens. The sequence goes on from NC_056737.1 coordinate 1,900,494,569, forward strand.
CAGTTAACAGACAATGTAATGTTATGTAAGCACATAGTGAGATGTTACTTCACTGAAATGTATATATCCTGAGTAGTTAGCAGAAGTGGCCATATTTGCGTGCACAGGTTGTAGGATGTAAAGTTTGTTTAACTGTGTACAACCGCTGGTATAATGTCACACAAACACCTTTAAACCTGCTTACAACTGCTTAAATTAGCCTTATTCTGTAGTAAAACATGTCTAATACATTGCAGGTGTTGAACCCTGGACCATGCACACCATAGTCATGGGACCTACCACTGAACCATCTAATCTGTATACATGGTAAGTGGTCATTAGACTACACCTTATACTACAGGCATTTCACAGTACAGACCACAAATGGGACAGTCACTTTGTGTACAAATGTACAGTACATTGTAATGTACTGTAATATGTGAATCAACATATACAAGTCTACACATGTATAAGTGTTACAAATTAATACTAAATATATATATATATATATATATATATATATATATATATATATATATATATATATATATATACATATCACTGATGTGTGCACATAGATAGAAACATGTATATATATACATATATATATATATATATATATATATATATATATAGATAGATATATATATCTACAGTAACATCTATAGCCATATATATATATATATATATATATATATATATATATATATATATATATATATATATATGTAAACATCTATGAACACACTTTGTGACACAGAAGCATTCCAAATGGATAAAAGTGTACGGAAAACACATGCAGCTATTAATATTAACCTAATTCCCCATAGAAGCAATGGTTGCTGTGTATGTGGAGATTGGTGTGGGGGAGGACCGCTGGCTAATGGAATATGCATCAAGGAGGGCCTGTGTCAGATGTTCATTACGTGAACTGTAGGGGTACACATGGAGTATGGGCACAATGTACAAAGGACACAAAACAAGAACCATTTTCATCCATAATACACTCTGTCAGGTCACATTGCAACACTGACTTCAACAAACATATGAACATTAACAGGTATCATACATATGTACACCAACTGACTTACACATTTGTTTGCAGTAGTGAGGAACGGCTGTAGTACACTGTACATACTAAACACCATAAAAGTTGCACATATCTCAGATGCATCAGTGGTAAAGCCAGTGACTGTGGTGTTCATGGTCCTGGTTTCAAGACCTGCAAGGGCTGTTACGTCATTATGAGGTCCCAAATAAGGGATGTTGGATGCAGGGTGATTAAAGCACTTTTAAGCAGACATTAGTGGGTTATTGTGCCGGTAAATGCCGGTAAGCAGCACTTAAACATGACTACATGGATAATCGCCACACAGGTTTAACCTTTGCTGAACATCGCACAGATCACGGGCAAAGCCACTCACAACCGCCGAAATGTGCGTTAATCACCCTTGCACTACCAGTGCCTGTTCTGAGAGGAGGTACATATAAATGGGATTAGAACACGCAGCCATGTACACAATCTTCACAATAACCTACCACTAAGCTACCTGAGATGTACCAATGGCAGTTGTGCATTCTGACAGGTTAAAACAGAAAAGGGAGGATTGTGTGAAAATAGGACAAACCGCTATGTACCCAATGAAAGGTGTATGCTATATATATATATATATATATATATATATATATATATATATATATAAATCAACACACACATATATATATATAGAGAGAGAGAGAGAAAGAGGGAGAGAGGAAGATATATGTCAATATATAGGGATATACATACATGTGTAGATATATAGATAGGATAATAACATCTGCACAACCATGGAGGTACATATAAATGGGATACCTACCAAATACCGAATGCTTGACATACTGACGTGCATAATCACGAGGCTTAAAGACCAAAAGACCACAGTACCGAAACACCAGAAGCGCGAGTTTTAAAATTCCGATGTTAAGGGACTTTTAGTTAGTGCTTCTGGTGTTGGTAGGGGGGGGGGGGTGCAGCCACCCATATCGGGGGTGTAGGAGGGGCTTGCCTACCTGCTCAGCAGTGTGTCTGTGTGTGCGTGTGTGTGTTCTGTGTTTCTGTTACTGTCACGAGTTTGAGTGTTCGGTAATGTGGGGTTTGGGAGTCTGGGCCCGTACTGTGGGCGTCAGAATTGTGTGCGTCCAGGATTCCATAGGTACCCCGTATACAGCGGTTGAAGTGTTCATATATGAGTATAACATGGAACATAGCAATCACACATTCCGCCACGACCAAACTATATGAATGAAGGATATGGAGAGTATATGCCTATACACTATTACAAATATGTGCTATGGACATGAGCCAAAGATAGGGTTACCACCTGTCCCACTTTGCGAGGGACAGTCCCTCTTTGGGCAGTTGTGTCCTGACCAAAAATATTACAAATGGCAAATTTCCTGAGATTGTAGGACATAATTATGTCCCATATTTTATATAATAGTTGCATAAAATAGTTATGTCTGTATCTAAAATACCTAAATGTTACAAGAAACAGAATAAGCAACTAAACTGCTACAAGAATAAGCTTTTATTTAGGCAAAAAAGTAAAGTTCTATCCTTTGTACTGACCGTGGGTATGTGTCGGCCTGTAAAATATGTGTGTCCCAAAAATGTCCCACTATGACCATTTGAAAAGGGGGCAACCCTAGCCAAAGAGGGTCAGTCACCAACACAACTCCAATGACTGCAAATACCTATGACAGAAATACACAGACAGCTTTCATGTAGCAACACTTTATTACATTCCGATGTATTGCCGAAAGGATTCAAGGACTAACATCACCTGAATGCTATAAAGTATCCATTTAACAGTGCCTTAATGAATCAGCCTGCAATTACCATAACATTAGTCCACTAAAGGATAGGTGTTCAAATAGGGAGGGAACCCTCACACACATATCGAATATGTATAAAAGTAGTTCCTACACACCTGCATCTGCTATGTACACCCACCAACATCTCCCCCACACCCAAACCAATTACAATACATACTGTAATAACATCACAAATCATTCACTCACTGTACGACATCTGCAGAAGCCTTCACATACCTTGTCAGAGACACACTAACATGGCCCTATGTGAAATAGTTGCTGTTATACAATGGAACAGCTGCTGATCTTACAAGGTTTGTTTGCACTAATCCTGTTTCAGAGGGTTGTGTGTACACCAGGAAGTGTTACCAATTACTGATTAACAGCACAGTATGATATACATTTACACCAAACCAAAGATGTCTGGTGAGCACACTGTAAACCACCTAACATTATATGCATAGCCATACAGCCTTGAGCTGCTCAAACATCCTTGCTAGACTGAAACATCTGCAGAAGTATCAGGTAAAAACAAACCCTGCATAAGTAGCAATGTTCTGAAATATAACAGCTGTACTCACATGTAGAACAATATCTTCTAGGCATTACACACAATCCACGGGAGTCACAAAGCTAATATATCTCTGTGTGTCTCCATATAGCTGTTGCAATACATCACAAACAACACATCCAGGCCGTCTTCCTCGAAAGTAAGGTAAAGGGACAACGCCCAAGTGGAGTACTCAATTATACACCACTGTTGCCATGGTATTGGCTAATGGAGTAGCTGCACAGCTGATGTGTATGTAATTAACTACTTTGGAACACCAATTGGTGGTCAGGATAGCACATGTTACTGATATTTAACTATAAAAGGATGGCTTGTCACACATTCAAACTATCTGTATATACCAGCAGAACATTGCAAAGAAGATTGAAACACAAACTGAAAAAGATTGAAATAACAGTCAATGACACCTCGGGTTACTAATAAGGTTTGTAGAACACTCAGTATGTCTGTGCATGTAGTACCTGTTCTGTAATAATTAAAGTGTATGCAATGCATATAGTGGAAACAGTTATCTTGTAGTGATGTATTGATGAGCATAGTAATGCTTGTAGTATTTATGTGTGTACTGCTGTAGGTCACAAGGCAAGCACCTCATACACCACAAGGGATGCTACATAAAGGGCTTTGAACCCAACTATTAGTCTCCAGCCACTGTCAGTGGCAGGGTCGGTCCAACAAGTACGTGCTATAACAGGGGATAGTATATGTTGATATATTGTAATAGTAGGCATATGTATGGGTGTATTACTGAGAATAACATGTCGACGGTGGGCCTACTGTGCAATTATGATTTGCATTGTGGGATATTGTGCCAATAACTGTGTAATGTACAGTATTGTAGGCAGATATGTATTATATGTTACATAGCATTACTGTTATGTTAGGCAAACATTAGTTATGTCTATTGGCATTTACAATACACAATAACAGGATACATATGACTTGCAGTCACCCAACAGTTTATCAGCATGATAGCAAAGTAAAATGGAAGACCTAGTTAACTATCCATGCACTTAACACATGTAATAGGTTCATAGGGTCATAGGTAGGTACTAGGCTGTCTGCCCAAGGCATTTATAAGCCTAGCTAGAGGGTGCTGGCTTCTGCCACCCCCTTAGGTTAGTTCCCTGTGCCTCTGAACAGCAGAGCCATTAGTTCCCTGTGTCTCTGTCCAGCAGAGCCACTGCAGTGATCCCCGGGGTACATGTCTGTCTCCCATCCACCCATCAAGGTTTCTCTTGAAGAGTGCTAGTGAGGGGCCCTGCCTGATGTACATTGGAATCATGTTCCAAAGCATGGAGAGTCTCCGGGTCAGGACTCTATCCCTCCAGCACATCCTAGTTATTGTTGTGGTTAGGTGTATATCCCTAGGAGCATGTAGCTCTTAGGGGCATTTGTTTAGGTGGAGCATATCCATCAATATTGGGTTGAACATCAGCCTTGTATGTCCATCAGAGACCACCTCTGAGTACGCGGTATGCAATTGAGTACAGCTGGAGTTTCTTTAGTTGGGCTGCATAGGTCATCTGTTTGAGGTCAGTAATCCTCTTGGTGTGGTACTTTTGTGGTCTTTCAAGCTGTTGCAGTTGTCTTGTAAGGTACATTCCAAATGGGGTGTTGTATTCTTTAATAGGTCTAATAAGTCATGAGTAGAGAGGCACAATGGCCTCCTTTGTTCTGGATGCGAACCCATTTGAGATTAGGGGGGCCACATAGAAGGATATTCTAACCACCCTGTCATTATGGGTATCGAAGGAGAGATTGCTATCTCCTGGGGTTCCCAGATCCCTTATTACCTTTTCTGTATGTAGGGGACTAGCACCTATGTGGTAGTCCATGGGTAACTAGTTTTATCCAAAGGGGATGACTATGCACTTTTTGACATTCAGCTTGAGGCCATGATATTGACACCAGGTATCCGTCTCAGTGAGACCCTTCTGGAGGGTGTCTGTAACAGCTGAGAAACCAATTATGGCCTCTAGTTTGTAGTTGTCTGCAAACCTTTTCAGCCAAAGTCCTCCTGTGCTTGCCTGTACCTCAGAGAAGTATATACTGAACATGAGGAGTCCTAGGACTGAGCCCTGGGGGACACCACTTGTAACTGGTTTACAGTTGGACCTAGGGTCTGCAACTCTCACTGTGTGGGTTCTGTCCACGAGCCACTTTTCAAACCATCTTGTGAGGTAGGGGTTAATGTTCAGGTGGATGGGTATGTCGATAATACCAGAATAGGGAATGGTGTTGAAAGCCTTTGAGAGGTCAAGGTAGGCTGTGTGGACCTTCTTACTCTCAATTACTGCCTTGGTAACTGTCTCAAAGAAGTCCACCAGGTTTAGGGGGCATGGTCTGCCCTTAACAAAGCCAAACTGAGTGGGTTCAAAGGTTTAGAGGTACCCAATGTCTCTGTGAATCAGGTCCATGGTGATGTGCTCCATAGCCTTGCAGACCAGGCTAGTCAGGCTTATAGGGCAATAGTTCCCATGGTCCATTGTGGCGCCACCTTTGTGGAGTGGGATAACTGTTGCTGTGCACCATTCAGTGGGCACAAAGCCTGACATGAGGCTATTATTGAACATGGTGCTTAAGTGGGGAGCCAGTTCGTTCTGAAGTTCATGTAAAACACAGCCTGGGATGTTGTCCGGTCCCATGGATGCTGTGTTTTTGGCTTTAGAGAGTGCAGCTTTTACCTGCATAGTTGTGATTACACAGACTCTGCATTCTTCCTGTATAGATATGGGCCCTTTAGGGGGGGTGAGAGGGGAGTAAAGTTAGCAGTGAACCTATCTGCCAGGATGTTGGCAATATCAGTTGGTTCTGTAATTTTCGTGCCTTTGTGCTGAAACTCAGAGCAGATCTGGGTGTTGCCATCGAAATTCTTGACATAGCTATAGAATGCTTTGTGATGGTCCTTGGAATTAGTGGCAATTTTGTTTTCATTGCTAGCTTTGGAGGATCTTATAAGGGATCTCAGCTTCTTACTGAGGCTGACCAGTGAGCTCCTCCACTCATGGGATTGTACTCTCTTTTGCAGCAGTTTCTTCCTTCTGTTGTACAGTTTGTTTATGGCAAGGGACCACCAGATTGGCTTCCTTGTTTTGGAGGATAGCGTCTTGGTTCTGTTTGAGATAGCATGATCCATGCACTCGTGTAAGTGCTTATAGAGTGCATTTGTGTAGGATTCAGCAGTTGTAACTGTATTGCCCATCTACATGGGTGTCATGAAGTTCACCACTTCTGTCTTAAGAAGTATGAAGTTGGCCTTGGAGAAATATTTTACTGTGGTTTCCTTAATTGGGGGTGGGGGCGGGATGTGGATATCAAGGGTGATTAGCTTATGGTCTGATCGGAACAACGAGGAGTTGACTTCAGGTATGGAACACCGGTCACTCATGTTGGTAATGACTAGGTCTAGGATATTGTTGTCCCTGATGGGGGTGTGGATAAGTTGATCAAGGGAATTGGAGTTTATGAATTCCAGAAAGTGTTGAGCTAATGAGTTCGTACACAAGTAGTTTTCCCAGTTAATGGTGGGGTAGTTGAAGTCGCCCATTATTAGGGTGTTTGGTTGAAACTAATATTTTCCAGTACATCAAGAAAAGAGGAGTGGGAATCCTGGGGCATGGTGGGGGGATCTGTAGCAAGCTACAATTTGGATTGCAGTTTTGCCCAGAGTTAGTTGCACTTGGATAACCTCAGATGCATTGTGCTGAGCAACTAGCCTGGAGGTGTGGATATCCTTAATGAATATGGACACACCTCCACCTTTAGTATTTTGGTCCAGGCTACATGGCCGAAACGTGTGGTATGAGTTATAGCCTGGTAGTGCAGGGGTGCTTTCTGGAGCCTTAAACCAGGTCTCAGGCACTGCACAGATATCGATGTTCTCCATTTTAAGGAGTGCCTCGAGTGAGTGCATTTTGAGATTTAGACTTCTAGCATTGAGTAGCATTACCCTCAGTTTTTGCTTGCCTGTTCCTGTTACGGTGGTGAATTTGCTATTTGAACCTTGCTTAAAAAAGGCACTATAGGGGCAGCAAGAGCCTTAGCCAGTATCCGGAATCCCAGGGGCGACAGGTGCAGGCCATCTGTGGCAAAGCATTGTGGTCTGTCGACCATGTCATCCCAAGCAAACAGATACTGGATCCCCTTAGAATGACACCAGAAGCTTAGCCAATTGTTGAAGTCAATCATTCTGTCCTTGTACTGCTACTCAGGGCTAGGGTCATACCTGCCTGGGCTACATAATCAGAGAGCTCTTCCATGTCTCTTTTCATGTAGTCCAGTGAGGTAAGTCTCAGGTCATTCACACCAACATGGACAATGACAGAGTCATATTTGTACTTGTTGTTGAGTGACCTGAGTGTGTGGGTTATGTGGCGGATCCTGGCACCCGACAGGCAGCTGACAGTAACCATCTCCTTGTATAGCCTGTGGAGTGGGACAACACTGTGCCTGACTATAGAGTTACCTATGACTAGTGTGTTGGGTATGTTGTTTTGCCTTATTGGCTGTGGTTGAGTGGCACACTGAGTCTGTGGGCTATGTGTCATTTGGGTTGTGTTGGGGGATGGAGGCTGCTTGTGTTTCTGCTTTGGAGGTCTCTGTTGCTTAGACAGATTATTATTGAGAGCCTCTGCGAATGTTTTTGTGTTACTATGTGTGGATTTTGGTGGTGTAGATTTAGTGAGACTATATGATGAGTGTGGTGTGGTGCAAATGTTTACCTTCTCCACATGACTGTCAAATTCAGTCTTGGATGTAGAGAGCATTACCTCCAGTTTGGCTAGATAAGTACATCTCTCACAGGTTGTAGTATTGGGTGATAGGAGGAGATGGTAGTCTGTGTACATGAGGCAATTTCTACATTGCCTCAAGATGCCCAGATTCATCTGATAGACAGGAGAGAACACTGGGAGCTGACCCCTGGACATGCCTGAATAAAAAACTATTTTCCTCTAGATAAGTGAGAAAAGTGAGTACAAGAGCTGTTTTTCTCTAAGCAAGTGAGAAAAGTAAGTACAAAAACTGTTTACCTCTAGGTAATGAGGAAGATTGAGTACTATAGTAATTAGTAGCTTATTTAGTGCTTACAAGTTCTGAGCAAGTGCTGAGCATGAATAAGCAATCCAGATAGGGTCTTGGATAACATAAATACACTGCCCCCCCCCAACAGGTACACAATCATATATCCATGCACACTACAGAGCCCCTGTAACCACAACTATGCAGGTACAAGCTGTACTCAGGCTGCATGGGACCTGTCCACATCCCAGGTTGTATCATACACATATGGCAAAAAATTTACTCTCCACATGCACATCATGTAAAACATAGCTTCATGTCAGGCTATGTACACACTGAATGGTACACGCCAATAGTTATCACAACCCACAAAGGGGGAGACACCACTGATAATGGGAAGTACTGCACTACTACCCTGCTGAGTCTGGTCTGAAAGGCCATGAACTTTGATCAACTTATTTCTTTGATGTCAGCAGTACAGATTTTGATGACAGTAACTCTGATTTCATGCAGCATATCATAACCTTACCAGGTCATGGGACATCATCACCCATACTGTGTTCCCCAGACACTCAGTATACTAGATGTACAGTCCTATGTCACATGAGTGTTTTGCAACTGGACTGCTGGCAGAACCAGCACTACAGAAGGTGTCTGAATAATACATGCACTTCACACCAGTGCCGGCTACAGTAAGACAGGGTTAATTCATTGTACTCCCCCTCATTGTAGTCTATACCACACAGACTAACAAAAGGCATCTGCCTATTGAAGTATGCGAATGACTATGACCTAGGAGCAATACCTGACTCAATGAGTGTTGCGAACAACATACAGAAGAGGCTTTGTGGGTGAGGTGTGTGACATATGGCCACAATCTGACAGATACATCTTGCATTGTCACCCCTATGTTAATAACCCTGTATCCATGAACTACCACCTAGACAGCGGTGAACATAATGGACACTGTGTGTAAGGGATGCAGCTGGGCAGTTGTCTTTCCTGTGATAGTTATGTCACCACACCTGTCAGGTAGTCGTAAGTGGCAACCCTAATCATGACAGGGTGCCATTCATGAATATAGAGATCATTGTTCAGCCATACTCAACACTCAAGTGACCCATATCAGATCACATATTTCCTTTAAGGGGTATTGGCCATGTTCAGATGGCCTACACCAGCCTTCCCAATCCCCATCTCCACTATGTAGCATGATACCTACCCTGAATAAAGCCATGTCCAACCCAGTGATGTTAGACATGCATACACGTACACATCCTGATCTCAAACACATACTCCATGGACATCCACCTTCCTAATACAAGGATCACCACATGCTGGGCAGATCCTTGTCACATACACTTTACATACTCCTGCCATACTATGCATCCCTGTCCAGCAAAGCTGCACATTGCCCCTCTTTCAGACATGGTGTGATGACCACATGGTAAATATATCATTAACCCTGTGGATCAGTTACGTGGCACTGCTTGACCTGGCCCCAGAAACCCGCCTGTCAGCTACAGCTAGGTAACCTTTCATCCTAGGCTCATACATGACCCAGGGCATATAGCCTACTAGTTGACTTTGACCGTGCATGCTATAGTTGATATCCAGCCCTGCAAATACCATCAGGCTAGCCAGTGTCCCATGTGCTTCACATGTGCAACACAGGTGATACATGGCAGGATGTTGAACTGCTGTACAGTGCTGTGTAGATGTATATGGCAAAACACATACATGTAAAACCTTTCATAAGCAAGTCTGCAGGGTCACAGGTCATGTCCGTTAAGGCAGTGTAAGTCTTTATATGTGACATATACACAGCATCAAGGTCGACTGCATTAATGTGGACACATCCAGGCATGTGCTGATATGTAAGAACACCAGTACAGGCAAACAGACATGTCCACATCAAGACAGCATCCACATGGAGTATGAGCAATGTAATCAGGTGACACACACATATATGGTGATAATATCCAATCACCATTGAGTGTCAAATGTGTGTAATAAAACCATGTCAGTGGTGTCAGTATCATGTAGATTTGCAAAGACAACTATTTAATTGTAATAAATGTGATACACATGTATGTGCAGCTGTAGCTTTGTACGTCTCGGTGAGTTACTGTGACCTGTCTCCATCATTATGTCTTCCAGGTATGTCGCGTGCAAGGCTGCCACCTTATACCTGCTTGGAGGATGAGGCCCTCATCCCATACCTACTTGATAATCATCATGTACTGTTCAGCCATGTGCCACAGGATGCACAGCAGCAGGATGCCCTGTGGCAGGAACTTCGCAGGAGGGTTAATGATGTGGGTGGCCACAACCGCACATACCAGCAGGTGCGCAGACACTTCCAGACCTAATTAGATGGGCAAAACGATGTGTGAATGCAATCGCCAGGGAACAAGGTGCAACAGGTGGTGGGCCACCAACCCAGCCCCCACTCACATGTACCGAGGAGCTACTGGCCAACCTGGGGACACCTGCAGAACAACATCCACAAGCCTTAGCTGATATCGAGGAGGTGGGTGTCTCTCAACCACCGAGCCTGGAGTTGCCTGGTAAGTCACTACTGCACATATAACAACTATATTCCATATAGTGACATGTTTCACTGTACAATATGTAATGTAACATCATATGCAAGGCATGTATACACACGTGCCGCATACTATAGTATGCTACTCTGTTTATGCACACGTGCATACTCCATAGTATAGTCTATTGTACTGGCGTATGTGTTAACATGCACATTGCACCCTGTAGCTATCATACAGGCGTGGATAATGATCATACTGCTGTGTCACTCCTATTCAGGTACCTCTGGCATTCCGCTGAGACAGCAGCCCATTGCAGGTGAGACTGTTATTATTTATCAGGCATGTCAATGTACAGATCTATCTGCCATGTGGCCATTTACCACATGTACACATAATGTATGGTCCTGTCACAATATACAGGTCGGACCTGCAATGCATCACAATGGCTACCCATGTGCAATACTTGCAAACTATGTGAAACACTGACATGACACCTCACAAACGGTCATTGCCAGATGTGTGGACAGCTGTGCATACAATGGTGGAGGTGTTGTTCACTGTAGGGACATGTATTACAGATCAGAACTACACATGTGGGGAATACAAACAGTACTACACAGTAAGCTGGAGTATGGCCAGCCCACAGGATTCACTGGTGTGGATTATACCCCTGCTATGAATGTCACACAATGTTATGTGCTATCTGACATGTCCATGACATCTAGTGGGCTGGCTGCAACATTGCCTAACTATCCTGAAAAACATATCCCACATACCAAACATACCAGCCTTTGTCTGCATAACCCTGTCGTCAGTGGAGCATATGGCATCTATGGGTGTATGTCATATGAGACAAAACATACATGTGAAATAGATGCCCGTCACAACAATTTGGCCAACACATGTTCACACATGGCCATGGAGGATGGCCAGAGACATGAAGCAACACGCACAGTAGACGTGATGTGCTTGTGTGTACACCCTGTCGTACATTGGCTCCACATGATCCAACTATGGCTTTTGTGCAATGGTTATATTGCAGATGTGGAAGACTAGACATCCTACAGGCTTGTGCACATCTTGTGTAGGCATGACATCAATCCACCACATAAGATGTGTTGAACATCATGAGTGTGTCACGACATGACAGCAGTCACCCAAACAGTATCCACATATATACACAGACAACCACATCAGCCCACAGATACAGTACATTCCCCTTGCTGGTGTCAGACATCACTGTCATCCTTGCTCCTCGTGTGTGTGTGTGTGTGTGTGTGTGTGTGTGTGTGTGTGTGTGTGTGTGTGTGTGTGGTACACAGATGTCATGTGGAACATGATGTACCGACGAGTTTGCCATGTCTGGCCATAGTTTCCAGGCAGCAGCAATATGGTTGCAGATGTGCAGGGGTGTCATCCATATACCCTTCATTGACCTGTGTCACACATTCCACATCATGGTTTAGTGTGTATACAACTCAGTTACGTGGGTCACATTCCACAGTATATATGTATTGTATCTGAACACAGTCATGGCTTTGAACTGTGTCTGTAACTCACACTGTATAGCAATAGAGTTGCCACATGGTTCCCTGCAATGGCCATGCACATCAGCTAAATGTGCAGTATATCTGTAGAGCGGACAGACAACACTGCGTCAGGGGAAGGTCCATGTTAGTATAACACATCCCTGCATTGGGACACCATTAATCCACTGTATATTTGACAGGACACCATTCTGTTAAACATGCATGCATGTCAATGCACACATCAGCAGATCACATGTCATACTACATGTGAGTGTCAAGTTAATATGCCACACATCAGGCAGGTGTACTGTTAACCTGTGCTGGTCTACATGGTGTAACACAGGCATGTATGCTAACTACTACTACGATTGTGTAATGTGCATGCCTTCTTGATAACTACCACTATTACTGTCTGAGCTGCATGCCGTCTGCTGTATCACATGTATGCTGCATGCCTTCTGTCATATCACATGCATGTTGGGTGCCATAGCATGTGTCTGTGTGTGTGTGTCTGTGTGTGTGTCTATTGTATAGATTGTAATGTACAGTTCTTGTCTGCCCCTCACAGGTGTTGATGTAGGTGCATTCCCCTCCTGCTGTCCATCTGATGTTAATGTCCCCACAGACTCTAGCAGTGATGATGAACGTATGATTGAGGCACAGGCAGGGTTGTCAGGGGCTGCATCTGTGCCATTGGTTGCCATTCCACCTATATCCCCTTCATCCCCGCACATCGTTCTCTTGCCAACACATACCCCATCACCAGTGGCCATAGAGGAAGGATAGTTGGCATGTGGTAGCTTGGAACAGGAAAGTGTGGAGGCTATGGAAGGTGTGCTTGCACACCATGGTGTCAGCCAACTGACTGGTGATGCCCCACACAGGCATGTGGCCAGTGCTGCTCGTAGGAGGACCTCTGGCCAACATGCCCCTGCAAGACAGAGTGCAGCAGCTGGTGTCACCAGACGCATGTTTCAGGCTGTAAGGGAGGCACAGGCATGTGCTGAATGGCACAACAGCGAAGGTCAGAGGCGTCAGAGGGATGCTGTCCATTCTTTAAACAACAACATCCAGGCAATGGCAAATGCTCAACAGCAGCTTGCTGAAGTTTTGGATAGACGATTGGGTGACATGGTTGGAGTCCTTGACCATGGCATGACAATCTGGGAGCATGAGATGTCTGTGCTGGAAAATCTGATAGGAGTGAGACATTGGGTACATGGATGTAGGCCAGCTACATCACCTGTTGCAGGTCTACATGAATGAGCTACCTCGCATGCTTGCTACCCCATAATGGCAGTAGCAGCAGAAGTGCAGCTGATGCTGTGTTGTCCACACCAGGACACATCAGGCCACATACACGTGGCCCTGGATGGTCCCAACAGGGACACAGTTCCAGTGGACATGTGTCATCAGACAGTACCCAATCTGCACCTCTGCCTGGTAGTGCTCGTGCAACCCCTGGCAGGCACAGGTCACGTGGCCATGGCTGGACACCATGAACTGTAAAACCTGGCCTGTACAGCCTGCAGCTGTCAATAATACCCCTGTGTAGGCCAGACACATGCCAGAACTGTGTGCATATATACACGCACACACTGGAAACATATGTAGGGCACCGCAATACACACATGCATAACATCCACACATGCCCAATGAGATCAGAGTACCTAACCCATACACATGATGTCATCCAATGGTGCAGCTTAGGCCTCTGGCAAACATTATCATCCTGTGCATATGATGATGCCTGTGCCGCATCCCTGTCATCCACACCATCGGTGCAGGGACATGCTCATATGGTCTGATGCACAGGGTGAAAAAACTAGGAAAATAAGTGTAGATTACAATTGTTGTGTACTGTTGACAGGCAGCAGATATACCATGTAGTACAGGTTTATATTGCATTTTGTACTGTTAACAGTATGTGTTGTGTAACAACAGTAACTGCATGTTGGTCTTGATGTTCTGCTTTCCTCCTTCAGGTCTGATTGCATGTGCTGGTGAATGTCAGTGTTTGCAGTTAGTGTCCCATATGTAAATGTGGACTACTCACAGGTATGTATGAAAATACCAGCATGCACTTTATAGCTTCCACATCACAGTTAGACAGTCCCACATTCCAGTAACAAAAATCTGGAACCATTAGTTGAGGCAATCAAGAAAACAAGCAGATTAGCGTACCACACTTTATTCAATGCTTTCGTCAAGAGACTTCATCAGAATACAAAAACATTTGATAAGAACAGTTCTTAAATAACCACACAATCAAATAATTAATTAACAATGATCACTTAATAAAAAACATTTTCTTTAAAGGGGTAAAACCTAAACGTGTGACAAAAATAATTTAATAAAAACATAAAATAATCAAATCACTTACTCAAAGTAAGAAATAAAATCCATGTTTTTATTCAAATTTAATTTTCTATATTTTAATAAACATTTGATGTTAATAGCCTCATTTAGGCCAGGTTTCTTATCGGAATGAAGTTTAATCTGCGGAATAGTCTCCCTTTGTTCGAGATCATTTTTAAAGTCTGCACCCCTACGATCTTTTTGTCCAACTTCTAAAATAGAAAAGAAGAATTTCTTAAAATTCCCACAATCAATAGAATGTCTATACAAGGCATTCCTTGAGTCCTCAGTCTTGATACTATATAAATGTTCCCTCATACGTTCTCTTAAAGTGCGAGTGGTCATACCGAAGTAAAACATTGAACAACCGCTGCACAAACTAATGTACACCACCCCTCTGGTTAAACAGTTAACAAAACCAGGAACTTCAAATGTCATGTTCAAATGTTCTAGCATAACATAGGGCCCTTCAGAAACATATCTACAAAAATTACATTGTTCACATCTGAACATACCCTTTTTGTGTGTTACATATCTTTTAACTTCTTTACCTGAAGGAACATTTTCTAATAATCTTTTGAAATTAAATTGATTTCTAAAAACAAATTTAGGTCGATCCCCGAGTATCTTAAATAAATCTGAATTACCTTTTAAAATACACCAATTTTTTTTTTTTTTTTTTTTTTTTTAACAATGTAATTTTTGTAGATATGTTTCTGAAGGGCCCTATGTTATGCACTTTAAGAGAACGTATCAGGGAACATTTATATAGTGTCAAGACTAAGGACTCAAGGAATGCCTTTAAAATTATCTCGAACCAAGGGAGACTATTTGGCAGATTAAACTTCATTCCAATAAGAAACCTGGCCTAAATGAGGCTATTAACATCAAATGTTTCTTAAAATATAGAAAATTAAATTTGAATAAAAACATGGATTTTATTTCTTACTTTGAGTAAGTGATTTGATTATTTTATGTTTTTATTAAATTATTTTTGTTACACATGTTTAGGTTTTACCCCTTTAAAGAAAATGTTTTTTATTAAGTGATCCTTGTTAATTAATTATTTGATTGGTGTGGTTATTTAAGCACTGTTCTTAACAAATTTTTTGTATTCTGATGAAGTCTCTTGACGAAAGCGTTGAATAAAGTGTAGTATGCTAATCTGCTTGTTTTCTTGATTGCCTCAACTACTGGTTCCAGATTTTTGTTACTTGCTTGGTTTTCATTTGGTTTGCACTCTTTTGTTCCTGGTTTTCTTCTTCGAGTGTTTCCATGATGGCCGAGGCACCAGTGGATCCATTAATGGAGCCCACTATATATTCTACCCCTTCAGATAAAGACGGTGGGCTTATGCAGTTACTTCTGGCTACTATGGTTGATATTCAGAAATCTTTAAAGGTGCTTTCTTCCAAACTTAACGGTGTAAGTACTATTACTTCTTCTCCAAATTCGGAAGGTGAATAGAAGACCATTATTGAAGTGGAAAAAGAAATTTTTTTTTCTCCGGTGGCGGGTACTGTTAAAGGGAAAAATTCCTCCAGAACTGCTTTGCAGTCAGTTGGTTCTTATAGAGATGTCAAGTCCATGTTGGAAATTAATTTTGACCCTTTTACTACAGCCGATTACCATGTTACAAGGGTAAAAACGGAAGAATTTCATGGTAAATGTGAATATCTTGGGAAACTTCTTAAAAAGTACCGGTCTCTTGATTTGGAGAACCGATACTTTGAACGGTGTTTGGAATTAGAAATTGTCACGAAAGGGTTAAGATTCTTCAAATGCCCTAATGGGGTAAGTGTTGATGATAGTTTTTTCAAAACTTTAACTGTTTGTTTCAATAAAGCTGAATTGGAATTTTTAAAGTTACTTATTGAGAATAATACAAATAAAATGTTGCAACTTAAAGAAGACATTTTAAAGGTTGATAATGAGGTTAATACTTTATTGGTGGACTATGGGTCTGATGACGTCTACCAACAATTGTTTATTGAAGTTGAGCACCATATCAACGAAGTAGCCACTTGTAAGCACAGTAAGCTGTTACGTGATGTTACAGCTTACGAAAACAACAGCGCTTACAGTAATTTTGTTTCTAGTCAAAGGTGCTTTTATGGAGACAATGAAGGGGGTTCCAGGGTGAAACAGGGCTCTAATAAGACAGTTTACAACAATGAAACTAAAAATTTGTTGGTTCAAATAAAACGGGAACATCTGTCAAAGCAACAGTTCCCTCGGTTTTTTTAGAAAAGTTTTTTCATCACCAGGGTAATCATAACAAGGGAGCAGACAGTGCAGAAACACAAGAAGAAACGTCTTCTTCAAACATTGAAGGTAGTAATTCACACTCTTCAGTAAATGTTGGTGTTTCAAAAACTTTTTTAGCCAAGAAAGGAAATCAAACAAAATGGACTGTGACCACAAGAAGCAGAATGATGACCAGTTCCAACTCGTCGGGGGACGAAATCTAAAGACTTTAAATACGATGTCTACTGATAATTTTGATGTTGTAAACTTGTCAGACACTTTGTTAACTGATGCTGAGTTGGGCATTTTAAGGTATGGTTTAAATTTCGTTCCGACTAGAAAAGCTGAATTTAGTAAAACTGTCATTGATTTAAAGAAATACACTCGCAACTTGAATCTTCAGTTCTTAATGTGCAATGTATCTGGTTCTAACGAAGGTTTATTTAAACACTCTACATACACTCCCTCCTTAAATAATACTATAAGAGTTTTTGAAGAGGTATGTTTACAAGAACTGTCAAATTCTTTAAAAACCAAAGGCAAATGGGAAGATAATTTGACCCAATTAGAACGTAAGGCCCTTAATGAATTGAGGAAAAAATCACATCTTAGATTTATGAGGAGTGATAAAGGGGGCAATATTGTTGTTATGGACGTTGTTAAATACAAAAAAAGTATGTTGGTGATTGTCAATAACACAGCGGAATATGAAAAAGTTTGCTTATTGGATATCCATTCTAGTTATAGGAACATTTATTCATTTTTATATGAAGCTTTAATGTCTGGTGACATTGATTTCAAAATGTATGATTTTTGTGTTGTTGAAAAACCTAGAGTAGGGGTGTTATTTGGCATCCCAAAAATTCATAAGGATTTGGTTAACCCTCTATTTAGACCTATTGTTTCTTCCCCACATTCTATAACAGAAGGAATTGCACTATTAGTTGATGCTCTATTAAGTCTCTTGACACATAATCTTCAGTCACATTTAAAAGATTCTTGGGACTTTTTAAACAAGCTTAGAATTTTTTCTGAATGGGTTGACTTAAATTCTGTTGAACATGTTATATTGATGTTTTGTCCTTGTTCACTTGTTCTATTGATTGTGGGAATTTTAAGAAATTATTTTCTATTTTAGAAGTTGGACAAAAAGATCTTAGGGGTGAAGACTTTAAAAATGATCTCGAACAAAGGGAGACTATTTGGCAGATTAAATTTCATTCCGATAAGAAACCTGGGCTAAATGAGTCTATTAACATCAAATGTTTCTTAAAATATAGAAAATTAAATTTGAATAAAAACATGGATTTTATTTCTTACTTTGAGTAAGTGATTTGATTATTTTATGTTTTTATTAAATTATTTTTGTTACACATGATTAGGTTTTACCCCTTTAAAGAAAATGTTTTTTATTAAGTGATCATTGTTAATTAATTATTTGATTGGTGTGGTTATTTAAACACTGTTCTTATCAAAAGTTTTTATATTCTGATGAAGTCTCTTGACGAAAGTGTTGAATAAAGTGTGGTACGCTAATCTGCTTGTTTTCTTGATTGCCTCAACTACTGGTTCCAGATTTTTGTTACTTGTTTGGTTTTCATTTGGTTTGCACTCTTTTGTTCCTAGTCCCACATTCCAAACACATCTACTGATCTACTGATCCAAGAGCATGATAGCTGTGTATTAAGCTACTGTGGCTAGAGATGTGACATTCATACTGGGTGACATCACAGGTACAGTTACATGGAGTGCGGAGGTAAGAGAGTGGTCTTGCAGATGACAAGGGTAGAGGCCAGCAGAAAGCATGATGCCTCATTGGGAAGCAGTAATACACCTTCCCATGACAGGATGCGAACACACAACTATATCCACGCACTCAAGTATTCACACACATGTATTCAGAGACACAGTAACACACCCACACACTCACAGATTCACTGACACAGTAACACACACACACACACACACACACACACACACACACACACACACACACACACACACACACACACACAAAGTTGCTAGTGTTGAGGTGAGGACCCCTGCCTATGTGCAAATCATCATTACAGTACTGTGCACTTACATGATGTGCCACAGAGATTACACATGTACAGGTAGTCAGTATGGCCAAAGATAGAGGACATCAACAGTGATAGTAGAATGCATCGCCTGGATTGGGGGGGGGTCTTATCAGTTCACTATGGTAACAAACATCCTCACTCCAGGGACTAGACAACAGACAACCATACATACATACAAACACACACACGCACACACACACACACACACACACACACACACACACACACACACACTGTGGCATTCACTATTGAATACACCTATGTCACGCACATACAGATACCTCACATGCGTCAGATACACACTCCTGCCTAAGTCCTGCTTTCTACACTGCAGTCTGTACAGATGTCTATAACAGTGTACAGGAGAGTAACAACTGAGATGTATTCCCCACCATACGTGACATATATGGACACACACACAACCACACATGCCAGTACTGTGAATCAAACACCTGCCTATCTCATGATATGTATGACAGACTTACAGCAGTATTGCACACATTACAAAGTGTACTGATGCTTCCTTTGGCAACTGTGCTGATATATGCACACAAGAGGTCTTAACAGTTACAGGTGTCAAATGATTTACCTTCGGTGTCACCCTGACCGCTGTTTAAGTTGTGTGTGTTCCTCTTCAATTAACAAAACCATAGCTTAGCAGTTACACAGGTTATTGTAGGACAGCTTGTGACACACCTGTGAGCTGTCCTCAGCAAACATCCATCTGCAAAGATTCCCCACCACTTAGTTATGTCCACACATCTGTCCATACCTGAAGTACACCTTACCGTACTTTCAGCATATCACCATAATACAATTGGCAATGTTGAGGCTGCATTGCAACTGCATGATGTACTAAGACACACGTCACCTGCAAACATCAGCAACTGCACATGCATGGTATCTGAACGCACACCACTACATGTAAATGTGGGTAGGTCCTACATTCCTGTCATTTGGGCATGCTTGTAGGCATTGCATTTGGTGGACATGTGTAATGACATACATGACACATGGACTGTTGTATAATATGATAGGTGTCATGGGTGACCAGTACAGAGGGAATGTTACCTCTGTCAGCATTGATATCACACCTTATCATTCATTCAACAGCCATGGACCTACCTTCCATGTGCATGTGTGTAATGGCTGTAATCACCTGTCTGCACAAAGGGCAACAGATATGCTATGTACGTATATGTTGTATGTGTGTGGCATGTACATAACCAGGGCAGGTACATGTATTTCATAGCCAAACATGAGGGTGTTTACTGGTGTACAGCAATAGTCATCTGTTAATCCTGTAAATAACTGAGGGACCCTGGTATGTGTACAGCTGACCTGGTTACAAACAGTTTTATCATTGCATTGCATAACACATGATGCAACTGTGTCAGTACATGGGTACTCTGCACAGTTGATGTAGAGCTAGGTACAGTCCACTGGTCAAAGGTCACATGGTGTTGTACTATTATATGTCCTACCACATGTATGGATGTGTGTTGGTGGTCCGAGGGCATGGTGGTGTCTGAGGGTTACATCCTGGAATGCAGCTTTTGACACTGTGACCTGCACCTGACTCATTTGTGATGCCTTTTGTGGGAGTACTGGTCAGTACATGTATGTGGGGACACCACCACCTGGAGCGGTCCGTACATGTGTTATGGCCCACATGTCTGGTTCTGAGGTATATGGTGGTAGTGCTACTGTGCACTACAGAGCCTTCAGTCAGGTGTTCTTCACTGAACAGATGTCAGTATTCCCCATTGTTGGATGTACAGTGAGCAGATGTGATTACAAACACTACACATCTAGCACTGGTTCGCATAACCATACAATGCAATTGTCCTCTAATTGTCAGGGTGTTATCCTGTGTTTAGGACATTTGACTTGGAATGGCACTATATGGGCGAATGCGACCTAGGTATTATCCCCACTCCCTTGAATCATGGATGCATGAGATATGTGACAAAGGCCTGTCTACTTTCTGTCATGTCATCCCAGAATGACAAACACTGAACAACCTCTTAATTACAGCAGGACATTGGCTCATTGTGTTGGTCAAGCAGTTGCCACTCCTAGCAAGACATCACTGCGAGTGGTAGTATTGTGCTTGGTATAGAATGGTACATCTAAGGTGATGGACAGCAGCAGACGTTGTGTAGATGACCAGTGTCAGAGAAAAGTAGTGCAGCATTCCTGCTAACAATGACAACTACTAACACCGGAGTCCATTACAATGTGTTCTTTACGTCTAACTGTAATAGCATGGCCACTGTGGCCTTCTGTGTTTAGAATCATAGTGCATCCCAAACAGCATCCCAAACAGCCCTGTGCTACTAAGTGTGTGAGCATGCCCAGTGACACCTTGTGTCAGTTATGTGCCTCTATGTGTATGGGCATGGCCATTGTAACCCTGTATAGTGATAGTAGTCGTCCATTCCACAGTCCAGCTCAGGATGGATTCCTTCTTTAAACACACAGTTCACAGGTATGTACATCTTAACTGCCAGCATCACTGTTGATGTCCGCATTCCTAGAAGGTAATAATGACAGTCTTGAAATGTGTAGTCTCTGTGGCGTGACTCGTAACCATGTAGTATTGTAATAATGATCTGTAGATAGGCAGGTGTTCTGATCCCACCACTGGCATGTGTGTGTGTGTGTCTCCATCTGCCTGAGGACAAAATAATGCTTTTAGACTGCTCACACTCCATACAATTCCTATACCCAACTTTGGCAAGGCTGATGATGTCACCCACCTAGAAATACACCACTGGGAGTGCTGTGACAGAGTAATGTCGGTAGCACATTCTGTTAGTGCATAATGCTGCAGTGTGATAAAGTAGTTAGGTTGGTGTTCTAATCCCAGATTTGCCAACTGTGTGTGTATCTCCATCTGCGTGAGAACAGAATAATGCTTTTAGACTGCTCACACTCCATACAATTCCTATACCCAACTTTGGCAAGGCTGATGATGTCACCCACCTAGAAATACACCTCTGGGAGTGCTGTGACCCAGTAATCTTGGTAGCGCATTCTGTAACTGCATAATGCTGTAGTGTGATAAAACAGTTAGGTCGGTGTTCTATTCTCAGACTTGCCAACTGTGTGTGTTTGTATCTGCCTGCGTGAGACAAGTGCAATGCTTTGTAGAGTATGCACTTTTTGTACAAATCACATGACCACCTTTGTCAATCCTGCTGTTGTCACCCACCTAGGAATACACCTGTAGGTGTGCTGTAACCCAGTATTCACCGTAGCACATGCCCTAAATGTGTATCGCTGCAGTGTGATACAGTAGGTAAGGTTCGAATACAGGACATGGCAAGTGTGGGTGTTTGACTGTCAGAGCCTGTGTGGAGGAGCTGTGAGTGTCTAACCACTGGACATGGTGGGAAGTGAACTTTTTAGTTTTCCTATATGGTGTCCATCTTATGACACATTGGCCTCTTCACGAGGAGTACAGATGTCAGTCAGCCATGGGACTGTGTTGGTAAGCCATACCCTACATCTGGCAAAAGGCCTTGTGAACAAAGTATGCAACCCTACTAGTACACGGTACATGTCCTGCACCCATGTGCCATACACAAACACATTTGCCTAGGATATCCCACTATGTTGCTAGTACCATGCACATTGATGACAGATAGTAGGCATGGTGTGATTGCAGTGGGCTGCAGAGGACATGGCACCCTGTACAGTGGTACAATAGGCACATAATTGTGGACAATGTGCCTTCACTATGTTCCCCACTGGATGCCTGTAATGTATGTGGTGCCATCAAATGTGATCCACAAAGGCCATACAATGCCGTACACATGTGCCCTGTATGGACCAATGCCACTGACACCAGGGAATACCTGTATCATGCTATCAATGCAGGTGCAGGGTCAACCTGCTGACTATAAGCAGATTTCTCCGCATGAGGCCAGTAATGGCATATCAGGGGATAACAGTCTGTGTACACAACATGTGCCTGCCAAACCAGGAACACCTGTACATGTCACTGTACAGTATTGTGGGACATGCACATCCCAGGCAATGCCCGTATGAAGGACTGTCAAACACAGACATGACATGCATTGCAAAGCTATGGCCATGCACAATGGTAACCAGGATGTCAGGGCAGATCATGCAGTACCCATCTGTGTGGGACATTGCAGACACTACACCCCTGAACCACACTGCACACCATTGTTGGGTGGTGTGATGCCAAGGAGTACCCCTCACCCAGCCTTGTATAGCCATCTTGCACAGCCAACCACTACACACCCATGAAGCAATGCATACATGAATGTCAGTACTGGCACCTTGTGTCTGCATGTGAGTTATGATGCTTCCAACCACAGTCACTCCCAGTATAACCGTCATTGGCATACCAACAGATGTCAAAAACTTTCACATGCCCTAGCCCATAGAACCTCCAGATATCCCCTGTGGTGCATGTAGTCCTGCGCATTACTGCAGTGTGTCAAACTAAGTAGTTAGGGTGTGTATTTGTGGCCCTGGCAAAGAGTGTCAATGTGAGTCCATTAGAGAGTGTGGTTGTGGTGAGGGTGGCATCCGTTCACGTGGACATCCATGTGTGCTACACCTAATGTATGTCTACTATATCTCTGTTACAGATGTCTCTCACCTATACACATATATGTTCTTACAGCACAGCAACATGTCGGCTTTGTGGCTCATGTAGTAACTTCATGCACATGTAATAGTAATGACTAGTCAGTCAGGGGTTTGACCCCTGTACTGGTAGGCATGTGGCAGACGATGCTTAGGGTTTAGTCTCCAAGCCCTTCTCTGGTGTACTTTTCTGTCCCTCCCACACACTCTCTGGTTGATGTGGAGGTGTACACCTGCTCAGCAGCAGCATGTGTACTGTAAGTGATGGACATGATCAGGTGATGGCCTCTGCACCTATTGCAGTCCTTCTCTAGCTGATTGCATGTGGTACAGCTGTGATGGTGTTCCCATAACCATCCACATGATAAACACAGTACATTATCTAGGAACATCATGTTGGTATTTGACCATGACAGTCGCTGTAAGTGGTACATGGTTGTGGTGTTTTGAAACGGCATCAGAGATGATATCTGGATGTTCCTCAAACATCATACACAGTGGGAAATACCCTAAAGACAGGAGGGTGATGTGCCAGACATGACTACAGCATGTAAGTGTAGCTATGCTGCATTGAGACTACTGCCTGTTTAACATGTTGTGTGTGGTAATGGTTATTCTGCATATTTTAAAACAGACATGACAGTGGTCTGTTCATGAGGGACCATCTGTAGGGCCATCTGTGGACTGGTCAGTGGGTAGGATCACATTTCTTTCCTGTGTTACACACTGAACACACATCTGTGCACAGCAGGAGCATAGTGTGAGGATTGCAGAAAGTACATGGTGATAGGGATGTGTTACTGCCATCGCATCCCTGACTGGATATATGTCACATGAAACAGTGGTATGACAGACACTGTCTGGGATTCCCAGTGACAAGCCAATAATGGACAACTGTTCATAGCTGCAGTCACACGTCTACTACACATTGTACAGATGTCATGCAGTATATATGCATGTGTTGTGCTCCCTCTGAAAATATATACCATCTGTTGTGTTGGGTTGATGGTGATATCTATGCATACTGTTGTAGGTAATCCTGAATGCTGTTGTCTATTACTAAGCCATATCTGAGTTTAAATTGCAACACCATAGGCTGTATGGGTTGGGAGGTCCTGGCAGAACCTCCTGTCCCACTTCAGCTGGCCATGTCACCAGGCACCAGCACATCTGGGGCTCAGCCTTGGACCTCAACCTATGTTGGCTCTGCACCACCTTCTGGTGGTACCACCAATGAGGATGGGCATGTCCCCCCTGAGAGCAGGGCCAGACAGGAACATGTCTGCTGTCATGCAGTCCCGGATGTGGTGCGTCGGCGGCTCACTAAGGGGTTCTGAAGCCAGATAGGCAAGCTCAAGGGTGGAGTGTCACATTTATAGGGTGAGGCTGCCACTCCTGGACAGCCCCCAGCACTGCCTCCTTTGCAGCTGTTTTGGTGCAGTGGCAGCTGCCCATGGCTGGGGACCTCCGTCCCACTGTTCCCATGGGCTTGTGAATGCCGAACACCCATCCCCGTCCGAGGTGTATCCCCCCACATGTGCCATATACCGACCCTGTATATTGTCTTGTCTGTGATCATACCCTACCTATCCTCCATGGACATACCTACTCTCCTTCCCCCACATCCCACTCTCACCCTATGGAAACATAAGGCCAATCAGTTCATAGGACAACATCTGCCCTATACATAGCTGTCCATTTCACACATGTGCCCACTGGACACATGTAATCCTTGTAATATGCATCACAACATACTCCTGTTATCCTCATCCCTGTCCCTCAGGCGCACGATCCTGGCATGCACATCACTCCTAAATGGTCCAGGTACACGTGATGCAGATGACCCCATTGTACCATTGTACACACAACACTATCGGTCCTTCTATGGTTACCCCATTTACCTTTATCATGATGATGATGATGTTGCACACAGCACCTTGCAAGAGTACTGTTCTCACATAATGATTGGACAGGTACTTTTGTGCTAATGTACATTACATGCACAGAGTGATGTATACAGCCAATGTACAACTGTTTGCGTGCATGAATGACACATATCTGTCTGAGGGACTCTTGATATTACATAGGACAACACCACTACATAATACAGGCGTCGCTAGTGTTTCCCTTTTCATTTATTTTTAATGCTTTGTTGCCACATGGTATGTTCCTGATATATCTCTATATATGTATGTACTTATATGCTGGACATAAACACTCATACACACATCTACATGATGGGATACATTCCTATACTGTTGAATGACTGCGCTGCATGATATGTTTGTGGTAATGTCCTATGTCTGTATATCTGCCATGGCATATTGGTAAATCACATTAGCTGTGTGTGCAGGGTCCTGGTTCCAAGCTTTGCAGATGCCGTTTATTTTGTTGCAGGGCAGAACAAGGCCATTGGATACGGAGGGATTAAGGCACATTAAAGCAGTTGTGAGTGGGTGTGCATGGGTTTGCATGGTGTTAAGCAATGCTAACCTATGGTTACAGCTTCTTACACACAGTTAGCCTCTACATTGCTTTACCAGTGTAATACTTGCATACTGGTAGCCAAACAGGCTTACACCCGCTCACTCCCACACTTGCAAATGCACCGACATTGATGTTTGCATCTGACACTCACACTCCTGGTTGGGAGCAAGGACCACAATATTACCTTGTGATGCCTATTACATCGGATTACATGCCTACAGTATTGGGAATGGCTGCCCATTAGGCGATGGCATGCTGTTTGACTGTACGGAATCGGCGGCCTGTCCAGTGTTTTATTCATATTATTTGTGTTCCTCTTACAATCAGCACCCATCTGGCTGATACATGGAAACCGAGACTCTTCATTACAGACAAGTAATTGGGTTCTGGGACCCACATCCGTCAGCCGAGTCATGCTACTGCATGCCTATTATTTTATTATCTTTCTAAGGTAGTCAGCGGAATATGTGCTTTCTGTCCCTATCATACCTCAAATACGAACGGGGAAAAATGAAGACTGAATCAGGGACACTACATAACAACATCAGGGACACATTTAAAATGTTGGTGCTATTAATCTGACACACTGACAGACCCAGAGCCTATATATTCATACACATTGTCTGAGGTACATGCTGTTTATGACTCTTAATTGTTGCTGTTATTCATTACGTGTAATCCACCATCTTTCCTCCTAATCTCACTAGTTCTAGGAGGGTTTAGGTGGGACAGAGTTAGAATCTGAGTCAAAATCAGGGATATCTTTGGTAATCAGGAACAGTTCAATGGTATGGTCCCTATGTGTTCCCCCACTGGTTTACGGACTATCCAGTGGATGTGCTCTTAGGGGT
>NC_056737.1:1900524224-1900539224 GCF_019279795.1 Protopterus annectens
TATATACACACACACACACACAAACATATATGTGTGTGTGTGTGTGTGTGTGTGTGTGTGTGTGTGTGTGTGTGTGTGTGTGTGTGTGTGTGTGTGTGTATATATATATATATATATACATACATATATATATATATATATATATATATATATATATATATATATATATATACATACATATATATATATATATATATATATATATATATATATATATATATATATATATATATAAAACATCTGTACCTACGTATATACATTTCCAATGCTGGGCGCTGCTTACACACGCGCAAGCGCACTTGCATATGCTTACTGTGTGTTATATATGTTTATTGCCACTTATTTGTGCTTACTTGTGCCATATTCATTATGGCAGTACCACTTTGATTGAAGGGATCTGGTTAACAGTCCCATGCGATACTCAAGTTCACTTTTACATGTGATTATGTTGGTTTTGCTGCAGAACAACATTCTTTCCACAAGGAAAATGATATGTGCTATAGTCAAACTTGAACCGTGAAGGCCTGTTCATTAGGCGGATGCTCTAACCACTTGTGGATGCCAATGACTCCCATTCTTTTGGCTATACGAAAATGAGGGAGGGTTATACATGCAAGGGATGCCCAACGAGGGTGGCCTAATGGTTATGGTGTTTGCCTTACAAACACAAGGTGCAGGGTTTGAGTCTCACAAGGGATAATTGGCTAAGCTTAAAATGGCTCGCAAGGGCAGTTAGCTTAGTACTAATCTATGAATCTATGAACCGATGGATACCTAGTTTGCAAGCCTGAGACTGCCTAGGGTGAGACTGCATACTAGATATGGGTAGGGGGCACTATGTGCAGATATGGCTGCACCAAGCAAGCAGCTCAAGTATGGGTGGTTTTGGTGGATGTTCTGCTGTCTGTGCCATGGGCCATCAACCAGAGAAGGGATGGATGGTGTGTTTGTGGAATATGGGGGGTGATGGGTAATGTAATAATTTGCCAAGGGGAGACTAGGTAGGATGTACAATCGGTGAACTGGAGGTGTACGAGGGAGCAGTGGGTGAATCAGAAAGGAAACCAAAGAACACACATTCACATCCTCAATACACCCTGACAGGCCATACTGCAGAACATAATCCCAATAACATGAACATTAAAATGAGCGATACACATGTACAGAAACGTTACCGGCTCACACCAACATAATGGTCTGGCGTGAACTGAGCCATCCAACCCCAACACACCTGGATACATAACTGAATACCCATCATCCCCTGAGCTAGCCAGAGGTGGGCAAAACCCCTGCGTCTTTAACCACAGGTAAGATGCTAACAGTGGGAGTAACCTTGTCCACGTGGTAAGTCTGACTTTCAAATGGTCCCGGTGCCTAGTCGGACAAGCCTAAACACGGGTGACCATATGAACACCCTGACCATCATACAAACGTATGTGCCAGGATTATAGGCTTGGGAAGTCTGAATATACTTGGAGTGAGTCAACATGCTGCATGGGTCCAGAGCAGTAGGGAATGGCGCATGTGTAATGGTGCAGTTTTCCCAACAGGAGAATGGATGCCTGCTGTGTTAGTGAAGTGTTGAAGTGTGTGTTCAGGTAACTATGAACCATGGGGATACATATAAATGAAGCAGGACACCAATAGTGTAGTGGTTAGAGCATCCACCTAATGAACAGGCCTTCACGGTTCAAGTTTGACTATAGCACATATCATTTTCCTTGTGGAAAGAATGTTGTTCTGCAGCAAAACTAACATAATCACATGTAAAAGTGAACTTGAGTATCGCATGGGACTTTTAACCAGATCCCTTCAATCAAAGTGGTACTGCCATAATGAATATGCTCATATACGGATTACGCATCGTAAATGGTGTGTGCTGCAGGTGAACTGGCAACTTGTGCTCGATAGGCGGATGGCCTAACCACTACACTATTGCTGTGCTACTTCTTTTGCATGTATACCCATGGTTCATAGTTACCAGAACAAACGTAGCAAAACATCACTAGCACAGCAGTCATCCATTCTCTGTTTGGAAATAAACCACACCGCTACACATGCGCCACTCCCTACTGCTCTAGACATGTCCCGTATGTTGGCTTACTCCAAGTATATTCAGATGTCCAAAGCTTATAGTCCTGGGACATACGTTCATATAATAGTCAGGGTATTCAATAAGTCTTCTGGCTGTTGGTTCGTCTGAATAGAGACTTTTGAAAGTCAGACTTAGCACATAGGCACAGTTAGTTCCACTGTTAGCATCCTAACTGTGGGTGGGGACGCAGGAGGTTTGTTCACCTCTGGCCAGCTTGATATGACAGCACTAAATAATACGGGGGTTCCACTGCTGGTTCCCTTCACATTCGTTATGACTGCCTTTTTGTGACCATGTTCATTCTTCATATATATATATATATATATATATATATATATATATATATATATATATATATATATATATATATATATATATATATATATATATATATATATATATATATATATACATATATGGGTCTACCTGAAAACACCGAATGCTGACAACGCCGACAACGAGATAACCGACACCAGAAGATCGACAACGGAGATGACTGACGATTGAAAATCCCGACACTGAGTACACCGACATGTTAAGGTAAGTGTGTGACAGTGACGGACGTTAGAGTCAGGTTGCGGGTAAGGTAAGTGTGCGATAGTGACAGACTTTAGGGTTAGCGGAGGGTTAAGTGAGTTAGGGTTAGGGCGCGGGTTAGGTGAGTGTGCAGTAGTGACGGACCATAGGGTTAGGGTTTGGGTTAAGGTCAGTGCATAGATAGTTGTGTATGTAAGGTTTAGTGTAGGTTTGTAAGGTTTTTGGTGTGCTTGTGTTGTGTGTGTGTTTTACGGAAAAGGTATTTGTTTTGTTTTGTTGATTGTCTGGATTGTGGTTTGTCGGGCATGTGAAGTCTCGTGTTTTTGAACTTTTGGTTTTGTGGTGTCGGTTATCTCGTTGTCGGTGTTATCAGGTAGACCCATATTTATATACATATATATATATATATATATATATATATATATATATATATATATATATATATATATATATATGTGTCTGTACATACACATTCATATACAACTACATACTTATTTACATTTCCCATACTGTTGAATGACCGCCACTTACTGCCACCCCTACATCCAATGGCCATTATTCTGGGCATCATATAAAATTAGCAGCGCTTGCATGGTTTGGACCCAGGAACGAATACACTTTAGTCACCGGTTTGACCACTACACCACCCATGGTACATTCTGCTTGGATGGTAGTTAGGTTATATGACTTTACTACAGGCATTCCACACTACTGGCAACAAATGTGACAGTCGGTTGGTGTACATATGTATAGTACATGTTAATGTTCATATGTTTCTGAGACATATGTATACATTTGCAAGTATACATATTTATAAATAGGACACATACTTGACAACTACTTATATGCATGTATGTGTGATGTGTAGCTGTAGCTATGCGTATATAAGTATGCACATTTATAGATGTATGACTACATATCTGGTGTTGTACATGGCCATGTATATGAACACCCGCATCTGGTAGAGATGTGTACCGTTTGTATACAGGGGTTGTGTGCATCATTACGACATGGAACCTGGACAGGGTATACAATTTGTGGATATGTACTATTTGGATGATGGCTATGGGGAAGCTTCTAGGGAACATGTGAAAGGTATATATTCCCGATAATGCACATGGGAAGACGTGCATCATGGTCAGGTGTTTAATCCCGGGTCATAGGTTATGCAGGACCAGCTGGAGGCTGAGCATGGTTGTGGACAACTATTGCTACTGCAACTTGTGTCCAGATGTCTACGGAGCTGGACATCATGTCGTGCCACCAAGTCTAATCTTTAGAACAGACACTTATCCCATGAGGGATGTCCAGAAATTGTGGATGCCAATGACTCCCATTCTTTTGGCTATACGAAAATGAGGGAGGGTTATACATGCAAGGGATACCTAGTTTGCAAGCCTGAGACTGCCTAGGGTGAGACTACATACTAGATATGGGTAGGGGGCACTATGTGCAGATATGGCTGCACCAAGCAAGCACCCCGAGTATGGGTGGTTTTGGTGGATGTTCAGCAGGGGGGGGTGGTGCTGTGGAGGGGATGATGGGTATTCAATTATGTATCCAGGTGTGTTGGGGTTGGATGGCTCAGTTCACGCCAGACCATTATGTTGGTGTGAGCCGGTAACGTTTCTGTACATGTGTATCGCTCATTTTAATGTTCATGTTATTGGGATTGCATTCTGCAGTATGGCCTGTCAGGGTGTATTGAGGATGTGAATGTGTGTTCTTTGGTTTCCTTTCTGATTCACCCACTGCTCCCTCGTACACCTCCAGTTCACCGATTGTACATCCGACCCAGTCTCCCCTTGGCAAATTATTACATTACCCATCACCCCCCATATTCCACAAACACACCATCCATCCCTTCTCTGGTTGATGGCCCATGGCACAGACAGCAGAACACATTGCGTACTCTACATATCTCTGGTACCGATATGGTTGTGAGGACAACCTTAGCATATTTGATCTTCCACATGCTGTACTTCACGCACATAGGTACCACGCAAATACTTATCTTTCATGACATGGTAGATAGACCCGGGTAATACCAATTCATCTTTGGGCCATCCAGACAAGGACGATTTGGACCACGAATAGGCAGATATTGAGCGAATGCTCTGACAATTGGTAGGGTTGCCACCTTTTCAAATGGCCAAAGTGGGATATTTTCGGGACACACATCAGATTTTACAGGCCGACACATACCAAATGTTTCTTAAAATATAGAAAATTAAATTTTAATAAAAACATGGATTTTATTTCTTACTTTGAGTAAGTGATTTGATTATTTTATGTTTTTATTAAATTATTTTTGTTAAACATGTTTAGGTTTTACCCCTTTAAAGAAAATGTTTTTAATTAAGTGATCATTGTTAATTAATTATTTGATTGGTGTGGTTATTTAAACACTGTTCTTATCAAAAGTTTTTGTATTCTGATGAAGTCTCTTGACGAAAGCATTGAATAAAGTGTGGTACGCTAATCTACTTGTTTTCTTGATTTCCTCAACTACTGGTTCCAGATTTTTGTTACTTGTTTGGTTTTCATTTGGTTTGCACTCTTTTGTTCCTAGTCCCACATTCCAAACACATCTACTGATCTACTGATCCAAGAGCATGATAGCTGTGTATTAAGCTACTGTGGCTAGAGATGTGACATTCATACTGGGTGACATCACAGGTACAGTTACATGGAGTGGGGAGGTAAGAGAGTGGTCTTGCAGATGACAAGGGTAGAGGCCAGCAGAAAGCGTGATGCCTCATTGGGAAGCAGTAATACACCTTCCCATGACAGGATGCGAACACACAACTATATCCACGCACTCAGGTATTCACACACATGTATTCAGAGACACAGTAACACACCCACACACTCACGGATTCACTGACACAGTAACACACACAAACACACACACAAACACACACACACACACACACACACACACACACACACACACACACACACACACACACACACACACACAGTTGCTAGTGTTGAGGTGAGGACCCTTGCCTATGTGCAAATCATCATTACAGTACTGTGCACTTACATGATGTGCTACAGAGATTACACATGTACAGGTAGTCAGTATGGCCTAAGATAGAGGACATCAACAGGGATAGTAGAATGCATCGCCTGGATTGGGGGGGGGGTCTTATCAGTTCACTATGGTAACAAACATCCTCACTCCAGGGACTAGACAACAGACAACCATACATACACACACACACACACACACACACACACACACACACACACACACACACACACACACACACACACTGTGGCATTCACTATTGAATACACCTATGTCACACACATACAGATACCTCACGTGTCAGATACACACTCCTGCCTATGTCCTGCTTTCTACATTGCAGTCTGTACAGATGTCTACAACAGTGTACAGGAGAGTAACAACTGAGATGTATTCCTCACCATACGTGACATATATGGACACACACGCAACCACACATGCCAGTACTGTGAATCAAACACCTGCCTATCTCATGATATGTATGACAGACTTACAGCAGTATTGCACATGTTACAAAGTGTACTGATGCTTCCTTTGGCAACTGTGCTGATATATGCACACGGGAGGTCTTAACTGTTATAGGTGTCAAATGATTTACCTTCAGTGTCACCCTGAACGCTGTTTAAGTTGTGTGTGTTCCTCTTCAATTAACAAAACCATAGCTTAGCAGTTACACAGGTTATTGTAGGAGAGCTTGTGACACACATGTGAGCTGTCCTCAGCAAACATCCATCTGCAAAGATTCCCCACCACTTAGTTATGTCCACACATCTGTCCATACCTGAAGTACATCTTACCGTACTTTCAGCATATCACCATATACAATTGGCAATGTTGAGGCTGCATTGCAACTGCATGATGTACTAAGACACACGTCACCTGCAAACATCAGCAACTGCACACGCATGGTATCTGAACGCACACCACTACATGTAAATGTGGGTAGGTCCTACATTCCTGTCATTTGGGCATGTTTGTAGGCATTGCATTTGGTGGACATGTGTAATGACACACATGACACATGGACTGTGGTATAATATGATAGGTGTCATGGGTGACCAGTACAGAGGGAATGTTACCTCTGTCAGCATTGATATAACACCTTATGTACTGTTAGCATTCAACAGCCATGGACCTTCCTTCCATGTGCATGTGTGCAATGGCTGTAGCCACCTGTCTGCACAAAGGACAACAGATATGCTATGTACATATATGTTGTATGTGTGTGGCATGTACATATCTAGGGCAGATACATGTATTTCATAGCCAAACATGAGGGTGTTTACTGGTGTACAGCAACAGTCATCTGTTAATCCTGTAAATAACTGAGGGACCGCGGTATGTGTACAGCTGACCTTGTTACAAACAGTTTTATCATTGCATTGCATAACACATGATGCAACTGTGTCAGTACATTGGTACTCTGCACAGTTGATGTAGAGCTAGGTACAGTCCACTGGTCAAAGGTCACATGGTGTTGTACTATTATATGTTCTACCACATCTGGTGTCTGAGGGTTACATCCTGGAATGCAGCTTTTGACACTGTGACCTGCACCTGACTCATTTGTGATGCCTTTTGTGGGAGTACTGCTCAGTACATGTATGTGGGGACACCACCACCTGTACATGTGTTATGGCCCACATGTCTGGTTCTGAGGTATATGGTGGTAGTGCTACTGTGCACTACAGAGCCTTCAGTCAGGTGTTCCTCACTGAACAGATGTCAGTATTCCCCATTGTTGGATGTACAGTGAGCAGCTGTGATTACAAACACTACACATCTAGCACTGGTTAGCATAAGCATACAATGCAATTGTCCTCTAATTGTCAGGGTGTTATCCTGTGTTTAGGACATTTGACTTGGAATGGCACTATATGGGCGAATGCGACCTAGGTATTATCCCCACTCCCTTGAATCATGGATGCATGAGATATGTGATAAAGGCCTGTCTACTTTCAGTCATGTCATCCCAGAATGACAAACACTGGACAACCTCTTAATTACAGCAGGACATTGGCTCATTGTGTTGGTCAAGCAGTTGCCACTCCTAGCAAGACATCACTGCGAGTGGTAGTATTGTGCTTGGTATAGAATGGTACATCTAAGGTGATGGACAGCAGCAGACGTTGTGTAGATGACCAGTGTCAGATAAAAGTAGTGCAGCATTCCTGCTAACAATGACAACTACTAACACCGGAGTCCATTACAATGTGTTCTTTATGTCTAACTGTAATAGCATGGCCACTGTGGCCTTCTGTGTTTCATAGGTTCATACTTTAGGTTCATACTAGGCTATCTGCCCTAGTGCATTTATAAGCCTAACCAGAGTGTATCTGGCTTTCGCCACCCATTTTAAATGAATTTTGCTATGCCCTTTTTCGAGGTTAGTATACTGTGCCTCTGTCTAACAGTGACACAGATGTGATACCCGGGGTAAACCTACTATCTCCCATCCACTCATCAAGATTCCTCTTGAAGAGAGTCAATGAGGGACTCTGCCTAACCTGGACTGGGATTTTATTCCAGAGTGAAGGGAGCCTCTGGGTTATGAATCTGTCCCTCCAGCATGTCCTATTTATTTCAGTGCTGAGGTTCAAGTCTCGGAGCGTAGCTTGATGGGATTTGGATTTTCTGAGGTGCAGCATGTCCATTAATTCTGGGTTGGACATGGCTTTATATGTCAGGCACAGATCGCCTCTGAGCAGGTGGTTTGCCACTGAGTAGAGCTGGAGTTTCTTTAACCGGGCAGCATATGGCATCTGTTTGAGCCCTTTGATCCTCTTGGTGAGGTACTTTTGGGGTCTTTCCAGTTGCTGCAGGTGTCTGGTAAGGTACATCCCAAAAGGGGCATTGTACTCAATTATGGGCCTGATGAGGGATGAGTAAAGAGGCACGATGACCTCCCCTGATCTAGATGTGAATCCCTTCATGATTAGGTGGGCTATATAAAATGTTTTTCTAACCACTTTGGCCACGTGGTTGTCAAATGAGATATTGCTATCAACTTGGGTCCCCAGGTCCCTAATTACTTCTTCCGTACTTAATGGATTACCACCTATGTGGTAATTTGTGGGCACTTTGTTTTTGCCAAAGGGGATGACTGTACACTTTTTGACGTTTAGCTAATCATAGTGCATCCCAAACAGCATCCCAAACTGCCCTGTGCTACTAAGTGTGTGAGCATGCCCAGTGACACATTGTGTCGGTTATGTGCCTCTATGTGTATGGGCATGGCCATTGTAACCCTGTATAGTGATAGTAGTCGTCCATTCCACAGTCCAGCTCAGGATGGATTCCTTCTTTAAACACACAAGTTCACAGGTATGTACATCTTAACTGCCAGCATCACTGTTGATGTCCGCATTCCTAGAAGGTAATAATGACAGTCTTGAAATGTGTGGTCTCTGTGGCGCGATTCGTAACCATGTAGTATTGTAATAATGGTCTGTAGATAGGCAGGTGTTCTGATCCCACCACTGGCATGTGTGTGTCTCTCCATCTGCCTGAGGACAAAATAATGCTTTTAGACTGCTCACACTCCATACAATTCCTATACCCAACTTTGGCAAGGCTGATGATGTCACCCACCTAGAAATACACCACTGGGAGTTCTGTGACAGAGTAATGCCGGTAGTGCATTCTGTTAGTGCATAATGCTGCAGTGTGATAAAGTAGTTAGGTCTGTGTTCTAATCCCAGATTTGCCAACTGTGTGTGTGTCTCCATCTGCCTGAGAACAGAATAATGCTTTTAGACTGCTCACACTCCATACAA
Source organism: Protopterus annectens (assembly GCF_019279795.1). Lineage (NCBI taxonomy): Eukaryota > Metazoa > Chordata > Ceratodontiformes > Protopteridae > Protopterus > Protopterus annectens. The sequence continues at coordinate 1,900,533,670 of NC_056737.1, forward strand.
TCCCTATATCCAACTTTGGCAAGGTTGATGATGTCACCCACTTAGAAATACACCTCTGGGAGTGCTGTGACCCAGTAATCTTGGTAGCGTGTTCTGTAACTGCATAATGCTGTAGTGTGATAAAATAGTTAGGTCGGTGTTCTATTCTCAGACTTGCCAACTGTGTGTGTTTGTGTCTGTCTGCATGAGACAAGTGCAATGCTTTGTAGAGTATGCACTTTTTGTACAAATCACATGACCACCTTTGTCAATCCTGCTGTTGTCACCCACCTAGGAATACACCTGTAGGTGTACTGTAACTCAGTATTCACCGTAGCACGTGCCCTAAATGTGTATCGCTGCAGAGTGATACAGTAGGTAGGCTTCGAATACAGGACATGGCAAGTGTGGGTGTTTGACTGTCAGAGCCTGTGTGGAGGAGCTGTGAGTGTCTGACCACTGGAGATGGTGGGAAGTGGACTTTTTAGTTTTCCTATATGGTGTCCATCTTATGACACATTGGCCTCTTCACGAGGAGTACAAATGTCAGTCAGCCACAGGACTGTGTTGGTAAGCCATACCCCTACATCTGGCAAAAGGCCTGGTGAACAATGTATGCAACGCTACTAGTACATTGTATATGTCCTGCACCCATGTGCCATACACAAACACATTTGCCTAGGATATCCCGCTATGTTGCAAGTACCATTCACATTGATGACAGATAATAGGCATGGTGTGATTGCAGTGGGCTGCAGAGGACATGGCACCCTGTACAGTGGTACAATAGGCACATAATTGCAGACAATGTGCCTTCACTATGTTCCCCACTGGATGCCTGTAATGTATGTGGTGCCATCAAATGTGATCCACAAAGGCCATACAATGCCGTACACATGTGCCCTGTATGGACCAATGCCACTGACACCAGGGAATACCTGTATCATGCTATCAATGCAGGTGCAGGGTCAACCTGCTGACTATAAGCAGATTTCTCTGCACCAGGCCAGTAATGGCATATCAGGGGATAACAGTCTGTGTACACAACATGTTCCTGCCAAACCAGGAACACATGTACATGTCACTGTACAGTATTGCGGGACATGCACATCCCAGGCAATGTCCATGTGAAGGACTGTCAAACACAGACATGGCATGCATTGCAAAGCTATGGCCATGCACAATGGTAACCAGGATGTCAGGGCAGATCATGCAGTACCCACCTGTGTGGGACATTGCAGACACTACACCCCTGTACCACACTGCACACCATTGTTGGGTGGTGTGATGCCAAAGATTACCCCTCACCCAGCCTTGTACAGCCATCTTGCACAGCCAACCACTACACACCCATGAAGCAATGCATACATGAATGTCAGTACTGGCACCTTGTGTCTGCATGTGGGTTATGATGCTTCCAACCACAGTCACTCCCAGTATAACCCTCATTGGCATACCAACAGATGTCAAACACTTTCACATGCCCTAGCCCATAGAACCTCCAGATATCCCTGTGGTGCATGTAGTCCTGCGTATTACTGCAGTGTGTCAAACTAAGTAGTTAGGGTGTGTATTTGTGGCCCTGGCAAAGACTGTCAATGCGAGTCCATTAGAGACTGTGGTTGTGGTGAGAGTGGCATCCGTTCACGTGGACATCCATGTGTGCTACACCTAATGTATGTCTACTACATCTCTGTTGCAGATGTCTCTCACCTACACACATATATGTTTTTACAGCACAGCAACATGTCGGCTTTGTGGCACATGTAGTAACTTCATGCACATGTAATAGTAATGACTAGTCAGTCAGGGGTTTGACCCCTGTACTGGTAGGCATGTGGTAGACGATGCTTAGAGTTTAGTCTCCAAGCCCTTCTCTGGTGTACTTTTCTGTCCCTCCCACACACTCTCTGGTGGATGTGGAGGTGTACACCTGCTCAGCAGCAGCATGTGTACTGTAAGTGATGGACATGATCAGGTGAAGGCCTCTGCACCTATTGCAGTCCTCCTCTAGCTGATTGCATGTGGTACAGCTGTCATGGTGTTCCCATAGCCATCCACATGATAAACACAGTACATTATCTAGGAACATCATGTTGGTATTTGACCATGACAGTCGCTGTGAGTGGTACCTGGTTGTGGTGTTTTGAAACGGCATCAGAGATGATATCTGGATGTTCCTCAAACATCATACACAGTGGGAAATACCCTAAAGACAGGAGGGTGATGTGCCAGACATGACTACAGCATGCAAGTGTAGCTATGCTGCATTGAGACTACTGCCTGTTTAACATGTTGTGTGTGGTAATGGTTATTCTGTATGTTTTAAAACAGACATAACAGTGGTCTGTTCGTGAGGGACCATCTGTAGGGCAGTCTGTGGACTGGTCGATGGGTAGGATCACATTTGTTTCCTGTGTTACACACTGAACACACATCTGTGCACAGCAGGGTCATAGTGTGAGGATTGCAGAAAGTACATGGTGATAGGATGTGTTACTGCCATCGCATCCCTGACTGGATATATGTCACATGAAACAGTGGTATGACAGACACTGTCTGGGGTTCCCAGTGACAAGCCAATAATGGACAACTGTTCATAGCTGCAGTCACACGTCTACTACACATTGTACAGATGTCATGCAGTATATATGCATGTGTTGTGCTCCCTCTGCAAATGTATACCATCTGTTGCGTTGGGTTGATGGTGATATCTATGCATACTGTTGTAGGTAATCCTGAATGCTGTTGTCCATTACTAAACCATATCTGAGTTTAAACTGCAACACCATAGGCTGTATGGGTTGGGAGGTCCCGGCAGAACCTCCTGTCCCACTTCAGCTGGCCATGGCACCAGGCACCAGCACATCTGGAGCTCAGCCTTGGACTTCAACCTCTGTTGGCTCTGCACCACCTTCTGGTGGTACCACCAATGAGGATGGGCATGTCCCCCCTGAGAGCAGGGCCAGACAGGAACATGTCTGTTGTTGTGCAGTCCCGGTTGTGGTGCGTTTGCAGCTCACTAAGGGGTTCTGAAGCCAGATACGCAAGCTCAAGGGTGGAGTGTCACATTTATAGGGTGAGGCTGCCGCTCCTGGACAGCCCCCAGCACTGTCTCCTTTGCAGCTGTTTTGGTGCAGTGGCAGCTGCCCATGGCTGGGGACCTCCGTCCCACTGTTCCCATGGGCTTGTGAATGCCGATCACCCATCCCCATCCGAGGTGTATCCCCCCACATGTGTCATATACCGACCCTGTATATTGTCTTGTCTGTGATCATACCCTACCTATCCTCCATGGACATACCTACTCTCCTTCCCCCACATCCCACTCTCACCCTATGGAAACATAAGGCCAATCAGTTCATAGGACAAGATCTGCCCTATACATAGCTGTCCATTTCACACATGTGCCCACTGGACACATGTAACCCTTGTAATATGCATCACAACATACTCCTGTTATCCTCATCCCTGTCCCTCAGGCGCACGATCCTGGCATGCACATCGCTCCTAAATGGTCCAGGTACACGTGATGCAGATGACCCCATTGTACCATTGTACACACAACACTACTGGTCCTTCAATGGTTACCCCATTTACCTTTATCATGATGATGATGATGTTGCACACAGCACCTTGCAAGAGTACTGTTCTCACATAATGATTGGACAGGTACTTTTGTGTTAATGTACATTACATGCACAGAGTGATGTATACGGCCAATGTACAACTGTTTGTGTGCATGAATGACACATATCTGTCTGAGGGACTCTTGATATTACATAGGACAACACCACTACATAATACAGGCATCGCTGGTGTTTCCCTTTTCATTCATTTTTAATGCTTTGTTGCCACATGGTATGTTCCTGATATATCTCTATATATGTATGTTCTTATATGCTGGACATAAACACTCATACATACATCTACATGATGGGATACATTCCTATACTGTTGAATGACTGCCCTGTATGATATGTTTGTGGTAATGTCCTATGTCTGTATATCTGCCATGGTATATTGGTAAATCACATTTGCTGTGTGTGCATGGTCCTGGTTCCAAGCTTTGCAGATGCCATTTATTTTGTTGCAGGGCAGAACAAGGCCATTGGATACGGAGGGATTAAGGCACATTAAAGCAATTGTGAGCGGGTGTGCATGGGTTTGCGCGGTGTTAAGCAATGCTAACCTCTGGTTACAACTTCTTACACTCGTTCAGCCTCTACATTGCTTTACCAGTGTAATACTTGCATACTGGTAGCCAAACAGGCTTACGCCCGCTCACTCCCACACTTGCAAATGCACCGACATTGGTGTTTGCATCTGACACTCACACCCCTGGTTGGGAGCAAGGACCACAATATTACCTTGTGATGTCTATTACATCGGATTACATGCCTACAGTATTGGGAATGGCTGCCCATTAGGCGATGGCATGCCGTTCGACTGTACGGAATCGGCGGCCTGTCCAGTGTTTTATTCATATTATTTGTGTTCCTCTTACAATCTGCACCCATCTGGCTGATACATGGGAACTGAGACTCTTCAATACAGACAAGTAATTGGGTTCTGGGACCCACATCCATCAGCCGAGTCATGCTACCGCATGACTATTATTCTATCATCTTTCTAAGGTAGTCAGCGGAATATGTGCTTTCTGTCCCTATCATACCTCAAATACGAACGGGGAAAAATGAAGACTGAATCAGGGACACTACATAACAACATCAGGGACACATTTAAAATGTTGGTGCTATTAACCTTACACATTGACAGACCCAGAGCCTATATATTCATACACATTGTCTGAGGTAAATGCTGTTTATGACTCTTAATTGTTGTTGTTATTCATTACGTGTAATCCACCATCTTTCCTACTAATCTCACTAGTTCTAGGAGGGTTTAGGTGGGACAGAGTTAGAATCTGAGTCAGAATCAGGGACATCCTTGGTAATCAGGAACAGTTCAATGGTATGGTCCCTATGTGTTCCCCCACTGGTTTACGGACTATCCAGTGGATGTGCTGTTAGGGGCTGGGAGGTATGGGCGTCAGCTATGCCCATATCAGAATATTACATACATCCCCGGGGTGGTCCTAATATGGCTCTGCCAGCCAACACCTGCATGCATAGGCCCATAAGTAGCTACCCATAGTTCCCCCACCCTCGCCTGCTCAACAGCACCCATCCTTACTGTGGGTTCTGGTCTGTTCTGGACACACCACTACACGCTGCCCACTCTCCACTTCACGGGACCCATTTCATACAATTGTCTCGGCCCATGGGTCATCAGGGTTACCCACCCTTGTATTCCGAGTCTGTATACACCACGGACAATATGGCCGGTCTATCGCCTTTATTTGGTTTGAGAAAATTATGGGGTGTCCCGCAAGGGACGCTCCAGTCTGTGTTCCAAGATTACAATCCATGGGTGCACTGTGTACCCCCCAGTTGCATCTTGCCTGTGGTCTGGTGAGCAGTGGACTCTTTACATTGTTTGCGTGTATGTTTCCAGTGTCCAGCTGGGGGATGGTGAAAGGGCATACAACTTGTTTCATGTTTCATGCCTGGGCT